>NC_040896.2:2395337-2695337 GCF_900634795.4 Betta splendens
CTTTCAAAATAAAAGCCCCAATCCTGATCTTTAGCTAAAGATAACAATAGTTCTGCTTTCAACAGGTATATTATGACTAGTTATTTAGACTAATATACTGTTTAGCAAATATCTGCACGGGCCTTTTCCATATTCTTTCAAAATAAAAGCACCAATCCAAATTATTACCTTTAACAGGACTATTTATGCTTTTGAATGGGTAATCGTGACTGGTTAATGTGACTGTTTTCCAGTTTAGCTATTAAGCACACACAGCGTCTCCACATCCTTTCAAAATAAAAGCCCCATTTCGGATCTTTAGCTAAAAATGGCAATATTTCTGCGTTTAGCTGGTGTATTGTGACTATATGATATGACAATCTTAAAGTTTAGAAATTACCTGCACAGGTGTCATCAATATCCTTTCAAAGTAAAAGTACCAATCCAAATTTTTAGCTTTAATAGCATAAATTCTGTTTTTGAATGATCAATTGTGAATCGGCAATAAGTCTGTAAGTAATTACTGGTTTATTATTACTAGTTAATGAAAAAATGTAACAGTTACTCACACAAGCTTCCTGTAAATCATTTCAAAAGTACTAAACATTTAGTGCGACTAACTAAGCTCTAAACCTTTTTGATTTCTGCTTTTGACCGCTTTTTTTGTTATTTAGGACTACTTAATGAGCGCTTTTTCCAGTTTAGCAATTTAGGACACACAATTCCTCAAATTACTTTCAAAATAAAAGCACCAATCTAATTCTTTAGCCTAAATATCGCTTTTGTGCATTTGACTAGTTAATTATAACTAGTTAATGAAACTATTTTACTGTTCAGCAATTATCTGCACACACTTCCTTCAAAGTTTCAGCTTTTATCAATTTAAATTCAAATAGTTGTTCTGAAGCAAATTTATGCCATATTAAATATTTCCAAAACGTTTAGCTACTCATTCAGCTCTTGAAATCAAAACTATTTAACTACAATATTTAGCCATTTTGATACATTTGGCTATATTACAACAAATTAAGCAAACCTTTACACACTTCCTTGATTTTCAGCAATTCGTTAATCTTACCAAATCTTTGTCGTGTTTCCTCCATATGAAATTCAACTATTTCAGCTTCTTCTGCAAATATTCAGCACTGTTTAATCGATTCCTATTTCCCCTTAGATACATTGAACTATGCTTTACATGCTTGAGCTATTTTCATCTGTTTTAAATGTTTCAGCTGCTTTCAGCAACTCTTCAGGAATATTTTCAGCTTGGAAGCATTCACTGTGCATTTTCTTATGGAAATGCTTTATCTAGGTATTATCAATGCTTCCAGCATTCACTGTTATGTTGTTGTAATCTTTATTAGTGGGAGAGCTGAACAGCTCTCACTCTCAACGCTTCGTCGTAGAATCGCCGTTCAACTTTCTAAACGTGTGTCGTCTTTAGGAGATGGGGGCTATTACTTTTCACGTTTTCAGCTTTTCAACTTTTAACGTATTCAACATTTTTCGTCGTTTTTTTATAATGGTCGTCTATGCTGCAAACGCCTTCCACTGTATTGTTTTTCTAAGCTTTATTATTATTATTATTATTATAGTGGGAGAGCTGAACAGCGCTCACCACTATTGAGATCTTCGCTCCTTATTGTTATTAGTCGGGAGAGCTGACAGCTCTAACACTATTGAGGATGCTTCGCTCTTTTTTATTAGTAGGGAGAGCTGAACAGCTCTCCCACTATTGATATCTTCGCTCCTCTTTATTAGTGGGAGAGCTGACAGCTCTCACACTGTTTGATATCTTCGGCTCGTTTAGTTTTCTATTATTATTATTGTCGCCCCGTTTTTCGGATCGCTTTCATTCATCGTCTCAAAACGCTTCGTCGTAGAATCAATCGTTCAACGTTTCTAAACGTGCGTCATCGTTAGACGATGCAGGCTATTACTTTCCACCGTTTTCAGCTTTTCAACTTTTAACGTTATCAACGTTTTTCGTCGTTTTTTTATAATGGTCGTCTATGGGAATCATCGGTTCAACTTTCTGTCAACTTCCCTCTTTTCATTAGCGTCTATCATCGTCATACTTTGGCGTAGAAACGTCATTTCAACGTCACAAAGCCGTCAATCATCTTTCAACGTTCTCCGTGTAAATCAGCGTCCTCGTATCTTTTATAGTTTTCCCGGACTTGTGAGCGTTTAAATATCGTGTGGTTTTGTTAAATTTTCAGCTTTCCATTAGTGTGTATTGGGTCAGTTAGAGTGCGTGATGTCACAGCTACAGTGAGAAGGTGCACTTTTTTAAGACAGAACTTCTGTCTATAACTGTCACTACAGCCACAATTTTTACTCTATCAACGTAATTACTTCACCTAAATCGTAGTCATAATTGTCTTCTTTCTAATGATGTGTCTGGCTTTACCCTCAGACCTATACTTTAGTCGCTATCAACCTCAAAGTGCAGAGAGATCCTGAAATTCTCCCATAGACTTTAATGATAATTTTCGGCAGACGTCTGGGGAGAAAAACAGAGGAGACATATTTTGAAATTGCCACTGTGGCTACAAGCTTTTGTCCTTAAACATAAAATTCACACCATTTGCTCATTGAAGCCTTGGGACTCGTAAAATGAAATAATTGTTGTGATAACTATCATGGTTTAGCTGGAACAAGCCTGTTTATACAGGGTGAAACTCTGCTTTTACAGAGCAGAGTGAGCCTGATTTTCCCGCCTTTTGTCTCCATGGCGACGGCGCAGCTGCAGATTTGACTGACAGGTCAAAACTGCTGATGCTCTGTGTACAGAGCAGTTCCATGCTTATTATTGATTACTCAACTACAATATTGGATTGTGTAGTAATTAAGCACACACTTCCTCTTAATCCTTTCAAAATAAAAGCACCAAGCCAAATAATTAGCTTTAATAGCAATATTTCTACTTTTAGATGGGTAATTATGACTATTTAAAGATAGATTAACAGTTTAGTAATTACCCACACGTGCTTCCTCTACATCCTTTCAAAATAAAAGCACCAATGCCAATTATTAGCTTTAACTGCACTGTTTTTGCCTTTGAATGGGTAATTGTGATTATTTAAAGACTAATTGACAATTACACTATTACCCCCACACATTTCCTCTAAATCCTTTCAAAATAAAAGCACCAATTACAATTTATTACCTTTAATGGCAAGATTGATTAGAAAATTTCTGGTTCTGAATACTTACCAATCGTTAATGAGACTACTTTAGAGTTCAGTAAATAACCACTCACACTTATTAGGGTGCTTTTATTCTGAAAGGGCTTAATCTAAATATTTTGCTTTAACAGGGCTATTCTTGCTATTGAATGATAAATTATGACTATCTAATGACTATTTTATAGTTTAGTAATCACTCACACACAGCCTCCAAATCCTTTCAAAATAAAAGCACCAATGTAAAATAATACCCTAAATGGCAAGATTTTTGTTTCTGACTGGTAAATTTTTAATAGTTATTATATATATATATATATATATATATATATATATATATATATATATATATATATATATATATATATATATATAGTTAGGTAATTATTTACAAATACTTTCGTCAAATCAAAAAGCTAGTCAGCTTATTTATGATTGTCAACAATGCACTCTGGTCAACATCTTTTTACCTTGGTCAACTTTTGAATCATTGTCATCTCTTTAATATTGTCATAGTATGACCTTGGTCATCTTTTTAATCATCGTCTTTTTAATCGCCATCTTTTGTCATCGTTTTAATCTTTGTCAACGTTTTCATCGTTTTCATTGTTTTGCCGTAGTCAACTTTTGGACGTAGTCAACTTTTTTGACGTCAGCAGCTTAATCAGCGTTTGGCCTCGTTGCGGTAGCAGATGAGCTCTCCCACGTAATTTCTCGAAAAATTACTTTTCAAATTATTAATAGTTTGATATTAATGTAGAAACATTATTCTGTGTAGAAACATTAATATACCTCGAAGTTGGGGCAACAGGTTTGTTTTAAAGCTGAAACCACGCTTGTGTCAATCTAGTCAATGCCAGATATCAATTCAATGAGTTACCACTCATGAACACCAATAACCACTTTCTTGTGATAAAACCAAATCAGTCTCTTATGCCGTGAATTCTTGTCACGGTTCAGTGACCTCTGTTTAAATCTGAAGAACAATGCACACAAAACCAGATTCCTTTAACGTTTTATTAATATAACACTACTGGATATATGAATAACATAATATGGAAATACTCAAATAAACAGAATAGAAAATGAGAGAACGATCAGAATGAGATGATGAACAGTGAATGAATCAATGAGTGAAAACCCAGTGACCCAGAATGGTCAAGACCTGAGTGTGTGATGGCTTTGATCATGTCAGGTTTTGGCAGAGCTCGGACCCACATGCACAGCACAGAGACCACACAGGCAGATCGTAGGGATAAACAGTTTATTCAGAATCACAGGCAGTCCGGGTCATGCACAGTCAATCACGGGGCTTCGGTACCGGTGGGGCAGGCTGGTTCGGATCCAGGGGCAGGCAGAGGTTCAGTAACAGAAGATCGCAGTTTACAGTACCGTGAGGGAGTAGGCAGTCTCGTAGTCGGGCGGTCAGGTTCGTTATTCCAGAGCAGTCCAAGCAGTAGTACAGATTAGGGAGTCGGCGAGAATCAGGAGTCAGAAACAGAGCAGGGTCAAAGCACACGAACAGAGTAACTAAATGCTGGAAAGTGAAGTCTGGCGTTCAACGATCTGGCAAAGTGTTCTGGGGCTAGTGGTGCTTAAGAATACTGAGGGCGATTACTGATGCGGAGCAGGTGAGTCTAATGAGGGACGGAAGTAAGGCTGAAACTAATGATGAGTGGCAGGAAACCGGAAATGCAATACAATAAAACAGGAAGTGACCCGTAGACGTGACAGATCAAGAGAAAAGAATATTTGTCTCTAACTAATTCAAATCTGAGGATAACTAATCAATTTGGAATGTTCAATTTTAGGGCTTTGAGAAACACCAGAATTCTCAGAGGATTAGAGATGTTCGTCTTGCCTTAGTTTGGAGCTGTAGCCGCTGTGCAGCGTCTCCCGTTACCAGTTAGTTGAGCAGGCGTGCCCTCTCTGGTCCAGGTGCCACGGCCTCTGGGCCAGGAATCGTCGCCCGAGATTGATGATGACGGCTCGGGTTCAGCAAAGTAACAGTCAGCCAGGCTGGACTTTCCAAGGTGTTTCCAAGCGTCAGCGCTACTTAAACTGGCCCAAAAGCAAACGGGCTGGAATCTAATTTAATTGGTTCAATCAAAAATAGCGAGTCAATTAAGGACTGGTTGTGATAGTTTCAGTTTCGCAGAGTTTCTTGATGACTTTCTAACGTTACAAAAATCGTTGTTCGTTCGTGTTTCTAAGTTTAACTTAATTTAAGAACAAAGGAAAATTAAAGAAAAGTAATGCGATGCAAAAAAAAAAAGTGAAAGAAGTTTGAAGATAGAGGGAAGTCCGTTTCCACTAGGGTGTCCCTGGTTTAAATACCCCTGGGGCAGTGGTCACTGCAGGGCGGAGAAATGACTTCAACCAGTGGTGAAGAGTTCCACCTCTTCAGATCAGGAATCAAACTATTTGATTTGGATCGCTCCTAAATCTGGGATAACTAAGGTTTCCTCTTTTCATCAAGCTCAAAGTTCCATCACACCATAACACAATAAACATGTAATGATCACTTTGACACTCAAATGAGCAGAGAAGTCAGAATGGTTAACCAGCAACATTAAATGCAAAGAATCTTAAGGTCTTATATATGGTCCCTTATAACGCTGTAACAAATGAAATGTTATTCATGATGCCTGGTCTTGTCTTATGCAACACCCAGTAAACACTAAAACATACACGAATAATAAATGCAAGCAAAATCTAATTATAAATGACCTAATCTGGACATTACTAATTAAACAATTGTAACACTTAAAAATGTGATACAATAATGAGGATACCGAATTGTAGCTGGTGGAAATAGTCCATGTGTATGTTGCACAGATTAAAAGAAGTAAAGAAGGTGAGTCTCTCTATTTCAACTTTGTGTCTACACACAAAGGAAAGCAGGGTGATGAGTTGAAGTCCCTTTGTAACTTTAGGAATTTCCTGGCAAATCTGTAGATCAGGCATTGAACATCACACAGAAACCAATCTAATATCAAATGAAAACATTTTGTCCACAGAATACAATGACATCAGTTTAATGGAAGTTGAAAGCTCTGGTGCGTCTGAACCAGAACTTCTGTCCAAATGAAGTCTCTCGTTCTCTTTTATGAGCACATTCCACATTTTGTGGCTGGTGGTGCCAGTTCTGGGAGAGACAGCTTCTTGGTGATAAATGTGACAGCCTCTCCTTTTGGCATGATAAGCAGAGGTAGAATCCTGAGGGATTTAAAGGTAGATCAACAAAGTGGGCTCATGGTTCTTTGATATGGACATTTGAGATGTTGGCGTCAATTGGTGCCTGTGGTGATAGAAGCCAGTCTCCTGTTGTGGAAAAAGATTCAGGGTCCCTTATCTCTGGGGACTGAAAGGGACGTAGGGGCTCTTCAAAGGAGGGAGTTAAGTTCACATGTAGGTCAGGTTACCTCAGTCCAGACGTGGATTGCTACACTGTAAAACCAGTCAACAATTCTGCCAAGAGGTTCAGCAGGAGACAAGAGCAGATCTCTGAATAAAGCCTCCACACGTTTGTCAAACATGGGCATCGTTGTGACTGGATTGCTTCTTAAGATGTCAGTCTTTGCTGCCCAGTCCAGCTCCTCAAAGTTGACTTCCTCACCCTGCTGCTGTTTTATTGCCTCAATCACTTCAGGCCAACGCATTTCAGCTTCAGAAAATGTACAGAAGAACATCAGAGTTCCCAACTGTCTGATCATTGCAAACTGAGCAGGGAACGCCATGGCTTCTAGCTTTGGAGTTTTGAAAAAGCTAACTGGACTGTTTCCTTCAGCAGGTGCTACACAGTAAATCCCTTCACTAAAACATAATATCTCCTCTGCAATATCTGGAGGCTGAAGGCACGATTCTAGAGCAAAGCCACCACTGGGCATGTCACCATCCTGTTCATTTATCTGCTCCTCTGGCTCCTCTGGTTTATCATCATGAGGCATCATGTCTAGGCTTTCTTGCAAATCAGTTCCATTATTTATGTCACAACATATGTTGTTCTCAAACTCATCAATTTCCATGAGATCCTCTTTATCATAATCCCCATCCATTTCCTCGTCTGAATCATCTACATCAGGAAGTGTTGGGTCACACAGCTCTGCCTCATCTCTGATAGTTACGTCCTCATACTGTGGGTGGATCTGTTTTAGTTTATGTAGAGCTCTCACAAGTCTAGACCAGTTTACAGTCTGGAATAACTAATGGCCTTTGTAACACAGTCGTCTCTTAAGTTTTACTCTCATAACCTGAGACTCACTTCTTAGTCTGGGTAAAGCATCAACTGTTTTCTGTACCTCTGAAGGAACACACACAACGTTGCCACGTATTGACGCCTGTCTGCCTTTAGGAAGTGGAATGATCTTAGCAAAGGGAGTGCACTTGGCTATGAGATGTCTCTCCAATATGTTGAGATCAGACAACTCTTGCGGAATTTCAACAAGCTCCAGATTGTTTGCCACAGCAAGAGGGACCAAGGCTCCATTTTTCAGGTAGTTGTGACAGGTGTAACAAAGCCATTCTTTTTGTTGTTAAATAGGAACCTTGCAGTGTAGACATCTGCAGTCATCTGCACAGAGATGAATGTACTTTCCTGTTAAACATTCTTCCACAACATGTGGATTTTTGACATAATTTGACCTTATGCAGGGTCGTACTTGATTTGGAAAGGATGCTTTGTGACACATTGTGCACACATAAGTGGGACCATTTTTTATTTGTGTCTTAAATAATAATATTGCCTTTTTAATCAAAGGGTTCTCAGTTTCATGCATTTGGCTACTTGTTCGTCTGTACTTTCTTTTTATTTGCACTGCACATCTCATCTTAATAAATGAAAGATTGATTCTATACTTTGCCTGCATAAAAAGTTTCATGACCTGTCTTTGTTTTTTTCTAAACACTGGTTCAGTTTTGTAACGCTGTATTATGTAAGATTTCTGTTTGTTCTTAAATCGACTGCCCTCTCTGTATCGCTTCTTTATATATTGTTTTTTATTGTCTCTAAATCCACTGTCCTCTCTGTAGCGTTTGTTTATGTATTGCTTCTTATTGTCTCTAAATCCACTGTCCTCTCTGTAGCGTTTGTTTATGTATTGCTTCTTATTGTCTCTAAATCCACTGTCCTCTCTGTAGCGTTTGTTTATGTATTGCTTCTTATTGTCTCTAAATCCACTGTCCTCTCTGTAGCGTTTGTTTATGTATTGCTTCTTATTGTCTCTAAATCCACTGTCCTCTCTGTAGCGGGACTTGCCATACAGTTTCTGTTTGTCCTTAAATCCACTGTTTTCTTTGTAGCGGGACTTGATATATAGTTTCTGTTTGCCCTTGAAGTCACTGTCCTCTCTGTAGCGGGTATTGATGTATTACTTTCTTCTTTGTCTGAATTCATTGTCTTGTTTGTACCGTTGGTTCTGTCTTTCCCTTCTCTTAAGTTTGAAATCAGCTGTTTGATGTTTGTCCTGTGATATTTGTCTATCTGAAGACTGCACTGTTTTCCTTTTCAATTTTCGTCTTTTATTTTTGTCACATTTTGACAGTTTTGTCACATTCTGATACTTTGTTTCCTTCAATCCACCATTGTAATCATTGTCACTTACTGTAGCAGATGATGTTGCAATATTTTCTGTTGAGGTTTGCTGTGACACATCAGAAAGGTAATGGACATCAACAATGTCAGTCTTTGGTGCCACAAAGTGAACATTATCATCTTTATTATGTATTGCAAGAGATGATGAAGCATCTGAGCTGTACTGCGCCTGCCTTCACCAGAGAAGTTTGCCATGCGCATGCTGGTAAACTCCAAAAGGTGTCAGTTCATATACACCTGAGAATGGTGTGCCTAGAATCTCATGACATCTTAGAAGCCTGTCAATCATATCACTGACACGTGTAAAAGTCAGCATCGCAGATGTACCTGAGCAGTACACACTCTCACGTGGCAAACCATTGGCTCTTCTAGCATGAGGATCAAAGAAACTGTATCTGCCTGATCTGTTTCTGATCACTGCAATACATAATTGACTCAACATGAGCAAAGCGTACCGCACATCTGTCAACAAACAGCTAAGTCCTGCCTGTAGGTCTAAGAAGGAACTTGCAGATCCATCCAAAGGTTCTCTCAGTCTGCCGTACCCCGTCTCATGAAGGAAGGCAAGAAAAATAAGAGAGTTGCAGGTACACTGGCTGTTTCTGGAATACCCATATTTAATAGAAGCTTGACTGCGTGATGCAAGAACACATAACGGATCAGGACCTGAATCACCTAGATAGTCAACATAACATGGGCCTGCTACACATGGAAAACCATCTCCCATCACATGGTCATGTGACTTCAGTTGTAAAGCTTCAACTTGGCTTTGATCCCATTTCTCAGTGATGTCATCATACACATTGGGGTTACCTGTGGTGTTACCTGTAGTGCTGGTTGATTCCGATGTTTACAAGGGCGCACTCCCTCCACATCGCCAGTTGTATTTTTTCTCCCCTAGGACTGATCACGGTGAGCTCGCGCAGGGGAAGATTTTCACCTCTACACATGATTTGGCTAATGTACAAGTTGATAAAAAAGTAAAGTAAAAAAAAGTATTTTATTATTATTATTATTAAATTTTATTTTTTGGATCAGACCAAGATACTTACTTTTGTAACTTTTCCACTTATGGAAAACACCTCTGGGGCTGAATTGCCCAGGTCTTCTATTGGCACAAGAGGTGATATGGAAAACAACAAAGCTTCCCCTCTTGCCATATCGGTTTGGGGTACTTCTATTTTGCTTGACCTGCACCAGCAGAAAAAGTGTCAACCAATACAAACTGTTTTAATATTTTACCCACATACATGTCTACATACATGACTACATGCTTGAGTTTGTGTGTGTGTGTGTGTGTGTGTGTGTGTGTGTGTGTGTGTGTGTGTGTGTGTGTGTGTGTGTGTGTGTGTGTGAGAGAGAGAGAGAGAGAGAGAGAGAAAAAGCAGCATTTATCAATCATATCAAAATCAAAATAATAATCAATTATCAAAATCAAAAATCAAAATATCATTTTGCTGTCTCTCATGAAATTTAGGAACCCAGAATTTGTGACTTGGCTTTTATTTATAATGTAGCTTTCCCCCTTATTGATTTTCTCAAGCATTCCGATGCCTGTGCCCACTGCAGAGGCCCTTAGCAGCTGCTTCCCATCCCAGAATACAGCAATTATGCGTCGCTGGCTGCAAGTGGCCTCTGGGGTGGGGGAGAAACCTAAACCTTAACGCCTAGAAAGTTAAAAGTTAGATTAATCTCACTTATTCATATAGAATTGTTTTATGGTAATATTTGAGTTAAACTCTAAAAACACCATTATTGATTACAAAAAAAAATTATTGAAAAGGAATTAAAATGTTACCTTTACAGATTCTCTGATGGACACGCAAGCAACGTGTGCCATTTCATGCTGGCTTCTGGAAGACATCTATGAAACCATTAACAAAATAAAATAGTTACTGTGCAAAAAAATTATATCTTGAAAATTGACAATATTTACGTTTTTTTATATTAATTGATATTAATTAAAATATTAGGCCCATGTTATTGTCCTATGTGGTAGTGTCCTGTTTACACCTATAGTAGATACAGGTGGGTGACACACTGACACATCTTTAATTTTAACTTAACAAAACTCTATTTTTAACAAAATTTACTCCTATTGTTAGACGTATTCTGTAATCAAACTCTGAGCCTCTTTCACGGCTCAGTTTCCTAATAAGAATAGCCTTTAAAATAAAACCTCTACTGTAAACGGCAAACTTAATATCATTTTAAGCAACGTCGCCGCTATGTTTGCTTTTGGCAATAATATTAAAAATTTATAAGGAGCTGCACAGTAGTTAAACAGTACAGTAACTAACGGTTAACGGTTAAATAGAAATTAATAGCGTCACACGGATGAAGCTAGCCGGTCGCATAGGCATAAACGTTATATCGCTTTTCAGCTCAGTTATCGTATTTTCTGGTATTTATTCTACCGACTGTAAACGACAAACTTCATATCACTTTAAGCAATGTCGCTGCTATGTTTGCTATTGGCATTAATATTACAAATATATTCAGAGCTGCACAGTAGCTAAATATGTAGCTAAATAAACAGTAGCTTATTTAGCTAAATAGTAGCTAAATAAGCGTTCACGATTGAATAAAAATGTTGACTATTGTCTCTAGCCAGTAAAATACTTCTTACCACTGTAATACATTCCACCAACTGAAAACAAAGATTCATTGCTCACACTATAATTTAATTTGCATATTTAACAAGCTAATAATCGAAACATTTTTGTTGACATAGAATCTTGTTGTCTGTGTACAGTATCAGACGTTAAGTTAACAAATTTATCTAGAAAGTTCAGAAAAGGAAGGGCAAGAAAATAATATTTTAGCTTTTCAAATAATTTATGATGAATACTTACCTGTCAACTATAGGCACAAATGACGGTTTCCTCTGCCGTTGTCTGGTACTTAACTTCATGGGTGATTCAAGTGCACTCGGCAATTGTAGAATCAAATATACTAAAATATGACTCTTCTTTCACACACAAATTACATGAAACCCTCTGAAATTACCCAAGGTTGTAGAGTTTTGGCAGATATTTTATTATTTAGTTTAAACTCTTTAAATATTATTAATAATAATTAATAATACCTATACCAGTAAAGTTACATACAAAAGTAAAGGTAGGAGTATGCAGGTGGTCCACATTCTATGTGAACAAGGCCAGTAGAAGATGCCCAGGAAAGGGTTGAGTGGAAACTAATGATTTGCTGTAGTGACTCCTGATAGGAACAGCTCAAAGTTGAAGAAAAAGAAGATGAAGAACCAAACAAGAACAGGCATAATATAGTTATAATATGAGTAGATGAAATAATTTTGTGTGATCAATCATTTATTTCTATTCGTAGCAACAAGAAACAAAAAACGGTAAAGAAAAATAAGAGAGTGAAGGCATGACTCAATAGCAAAACCACCATTGGGCATATCTCTATCCTGTTCATTTATCTGCTCATCTGGCTCCTCTGGTTTGTCATCATGGGGCATCATGTCTAGATTTCCTTCCAAATCAAGTGCATTATGCATGTCATGACGTATGTTGTTCTCAACCTCATCAATCTCCATGAGATCATCTTTATCATAATTTCCCTCCATTTCCTCTTCTGAATCATCATCATCTACTTCAGGAAGTGTTGGGTTACACAGCTCTGCCTCATCTCTGATAGTTACATTCTCATACTGTGGATGGATCTGTTTCAGCTTAACTGTGTAATTGTTTATTAAGTAGTCATAATTAACCAGTCAGAATTGGTTATTTACTGAAGTGTAAAATAGTCTCATTAACGATTGGTAATTATTCAGTCACAACCAGAAACTAAAACAAATAAATTGCATTGGTGATTTTATTTTGAAAGGATTTAGAGGAAATGTGTGGGGGTAATAACGTAACTGTCAATTAGTCTTTAAATAGTCATAATTACCCAGCCAAAATCAGAAATATTGCTATTAAAGCTGATTATTTGGCTTGGTGCTTTTATTTTGAAAGGATTTAGAGGAAGTGTGTGCTTAATTACTACACAATCCAATAGTGTACTGGACTAATCAGTAATAAGCATGGAACTGCTCTGTACACTGAGCATCAGCAGTTTGACCTGGCAGTCAAATCTGCAGCTGCGCCGTCGCCATGGAGACGAAAGGCGGGAAAATCAGGCTCACTCTGCTCTGTGAAAGCAGACTTTCACCCTTGATAAATAGGCTTATTCCAGCAAAACCATAATAGTTATTCAATTCAATTCTATTCAATTCAATTTTATTTATATAGCGCCAAATCACAACAAAGTTATTTCAAGGCACTTTACAAAGTAAGGTTTAAAACCTCACACAACTAAACCCAACAAATCCCACATACAGCAAGCATTTAATTTGACAGCAACAGTGGAGAGGAAAAACTCCCTCTCTAACGAGGAAGAAACCTCCAGCAGAACCAGGCTGGATGTGGGCGGCCATCTGCCTCGGCCGGTTAGGGTGAGAGGATAGAGAGAAAAGCAACAGCAGCAAGCAACAACAGAGCACAGGCAGGATGGTTGGATCCGCAGCTGCCCATCACAGACACCAAACTTTGAGTCCAATGATACCTGTAGGTGAGGACAGAGAGGGAGAGAGAGAGAGAGAGAGAGCGGGAGAAGCACAACTACTGGACAGAAAGAGACAAGGTTAGTTAAACATGGGACAATGATGGGAGGTTATTGGACAGAAGAGGTAGAAGGAAACAGAGGAGCTCAGTGTATAAATTAAGTTAAGTCCCCCAGCAGTCTATGTCTATTGCAGCTTAACTAAGAGATGGTTCCTGTGACTAACAATCATTGCCAGTGACCTGAACCATCTCTAACTATAAGCTTTATCAAAAAGGAAGGTTTTAAGCCTAATCTTAAAGGTGGAGAGTGTGTCAGCTTCTCGAACCTGAAGAGGGAGCTGGTTCCAGAGGAGAGGAGCTTGGTAGCTAAAAGCTCTGCCCCCTGTTCTACATTTAAACACTCTAGGAACCACAAGTAGCCCAGCGCTCTGAGAACGAAGTGTTCTGCTGGGAGCATAAGGAACTATGAGGTCTTTAAGATAAGAAGGAGCTTTATCATTGAGTACTTTGTTGGTGAGTAGGAGAATTTTAAATTCCAACCTACATTTTCCAGGCAGCCAGTGCAAAGAAGCTAATGTAGGAGAAATGTGATCTCTCTTTCTAAGTCCTGTCAGGACTCTGGCTGCAGCATTTTGAATAAGCTGTAGGCTTTTTAAGGAGCTGTTAGGACATCCTATGAGTAAGGAGTTACAGTAGTCCAGCCTAGAGGTAACAAATGCATGGATCAGTTTCTCTGCATCGCTCTGAGAGAGGATGCTTCTGATTTTAACTATATTTCTAAGGTGGAAGTAGGCGGTTCTGGAGATTTGTTTAATGTATGATGTAAAAGAGAGATCCTGGTCAAAGATGGCAGCAAGGTTCCTCACAGTAGAATCTGAAGCTAATGTTATGCCATCCAGGGTGGCTATCTGACTCAATAGTGTCTCTCTCAGATTTTAGGCCCAACAATAAGAATCTCGGTTTTATCTGAGTTTAGTTGAAGGAAGTTTTGGGACATTCAGGATTTGATGTCTTTTAAACAACCCTGAATTTTGACTAGTTGATCTGTTTCATTTGGTTCCAAGGACATATATAGCTGAGTATCATCTGCGTAAAAATGAAAATTAATAGAATGCTTTCTAATCTAAGTTATTACAAAAATATTTTCATTTTATAAATCCCAAGGCTTCCCTGAACATGTGGAGTTAATTTTATGTTTGAGGACTAAAGCTTGTAGCCACAGTCACAATTTCAAAATACGTCTACTCTTGTTTTTCTCGCCAGACGTCTGCTGAAAATTATCATTAGGGTCTATGGGAGAATTTCGGGATCTCTCTGCGATTTGAGGTTGATAGCGACTAAAGTATAGGTCTGAGGGTATATCCAGACACATCATTAGAAAGAAGACAATTATGACTACTATTTAGTGAAGTAATTACATTGATAGAGTAAAAATTGTGGCTGTAGTGACAAGTTAAAGACAGAAGTTCTGTCTTAAAAAAGCGCAACTTCTCACTGTAGCTGTGACATCACGCACTCTAGCAGACGCAATACACACTAATGGAAAAGCTGAAAATTTAACAAAAACCACACGATATTTAAACGCTCACAAGTCGAAAAGTATAGAAGATACGAAGACGCTGATGTACACAGAGAACGTTGAAAGATGATAGACGCTTTTGACGTTGAAATGACGTCTCTACGTCAAAGTATGACGATGACAGAAGCTGACGAAAAGAGGCAAGTTGACAGAAAGTTGAACGATGATTTCCATAGACGACCATTATAAAAAAACGATGAAAAAAGTTGAATAACGTTAAAAGTTGAAAAGCTGAAAACGTGAAAAGTAATAGCCCCCATCTCCTAAAGACGACACACGTTTAGAACGTTAAACGATGATTCTACGATGAAGCGTTGAGACGATGAAAGCGACCGAAAAACGGGGCGAAATAATAATAATAAGAAGAAGAGGAAAAACTAGAAAAAGTAATTTCTCGAGAAATTACGTGGGAGAGCTGATCTGCTGCCGCAACGATGCCAAACGCTGATTAAGCTGCTGACGTCAAAAAGTTGACTACGTCCAAAAGTTGACTACGGCAAAATGATGAAAATGATGAAAACAAGAAAACGTTGACAAAGAATAAAACGATGACAGAAGATGGCGATTTAAAAAATTCCAAATTTGACCAAGCTGAAAAGATGTCAAAGATTAAAAAGTTGACCAAGGTGCATTGTTGACAACCATAAATAAGCTGACTAGCTTTTTGATTTGAAGAAAGTATTTGTAAATAATTACCTAACTATTTAATAGTTTAATACCTATTAAAAATTTACCAGTCAGAAACAAAAATCTTGCCATTTAGGGTAATAAATTACATTGGTGCTTTTATTTTGAAAGGATTTAGAGGTTGTGTGTGAGTTATTAACTAAACTAAACTATAAAATAGTCATTAGATAGTCATAATTTATCATTCAATAGCAAGAATAGCCCTATTAAAGCAAAAGATTTAGATTTAGCCCTTTCAGAATAAAAGCACCCTAGTAAGTTTGAGTGGCTTTTTACTGAACTCTGAAGTAGTCTCATTAACGATTGGTAAGTATTCAGAACCACAAATTTTCTAATCAATCTTGCCATTAAAGCTAAAAAATTGTAATTGGTGCTTTTATTTTGAAAGGATTTAGAGGAAATGTGTGAGGGTAATAGCGTAACTGTCAATTAGTCTTTAAATAAGCTTAAATAAGCATGTAACTGCTGTCTACACTGAGCATCAGGAGTTTGACCTGTCAGTGAAGTCTGCAGCTGCGCCGTCGCCATGGAGACGAAAGGCGGGAAAATCAGGCTCACTCTGCTCTGTAAAAGCAGAGTTTCACCCTGTATAAACAGGCTTGTTCCAGCTAAACCATAATAGTTATCACAAAAATTATTTTATTTTACGAGTCCCAAGTCTTCAATGAGCAAATGGTGTAAATTTTATGTTTGAGGATTAAAGACTGAAGTCACAGTCGCAACTTCAAAATATGTCTCCTCTGTTTTTCTCCCCAGACGTCTGCCGAAAATTATCATTAGGGTCTATGGGAGAATTTCAGGATCTCTCTACGCTTTGAGGTTGATAGCGACTAAAGTATAGGTCTGAGGGTAAAGCCAGACACATCATTAGAAAGAAGACAATTATGACTACGATTTAGTGAAATAATTACATTGATAGAGTAAAAATTGTGGCTGTAGTGACGAAGTTATAGACAGAAGTTCTGTCTTTATAAAGCGCACCCTCTCACTGTAGCTGTGACATCACGCACTCTAGTTGACGCAATACACACTAATGGAAACGCTAAAGAATAACTGAAAACCACACGATATTTAGACGCTCACAAGTCAAAAACTATAGAAGATACGAGGACGCTGCTTCACACAGATAAAGTTAAAAGATGATAGACGCTTTAGACGTTGAAATGACGTTTCTACGCCAAAGTATGACGATGATAGATGCTGATGAAAAGAGAGAAGTTGACAAAAAGTTGAACGATGACTCCCATAGACGACCATTATTAAAAAAACGACGGAAAAAGTTGAATAACGTTAAAAGTTGAAAAGCTGAAAACGTAAAAAATAATAGCCCCCATCTCCTAAAGACGACACACGTTTAGAAAGTTGAACTGCGATTCTACAATGAACCGTTGACTAGAAGTGTTGAGCTGTTCAGCTCTCCCACTAATAATAAAGACCGAAGATAACAATAGTGTGAGAGCTGTTCAGCTCTCCCACTAATTACTGGAATATCAACCAAATCAGTAAATCATAAAATAAGTTTATATGCTGACGATGTGTTACTGTTTCTCCTGGAGCCACAGACGTCTCTTCCTACAACTATCAGCCTCATAGATGAATTCTCAGGACTTTCAGAATACTCTATTAACTGGACCAAATCTATAGTGCTACCACCTAACCTTAAGGTGACTAACATCTCCTCTACCACACTCCATTCAGGGAAGATTAACACTAGAACTACTGGGTTTTCTAAATATACCCATTCCAACTAGAAGGTGGTCAAATGATCTGCTCGGCTAGCTGAGACCCTGAATCATCTGTGAACAGCTGCTTTTGTTAGGTAAAGAGGGCCATCACTGACGCACTCTAGGTGGTGGGTTGCGTGGGCTCGCTGACCCTGCTCCTGCCTGCAAGGCTGCACAGTTCCTTTGAGTCTATGAGTGACATCCACTGTTACAATGTTCCACCGCTATGTGCGTGGATTTTTCAACGTGAAAGGATGAGTGTCATTGTTGCGGTCTCACCAAAGAAGGCAATAAGAGACATCAATAATACAATAAGACAGTTTCAGATCCTTCTCAAATGTGGCGAAGCTTTGTTTATTTACAAAAAAGAAACAGTTCAAATATTGTTTGCACTGTAACTTAACCAAAAATTACAGAAAAGATGACAGTACACTCATCAAGTTTTAACAAATGTGCAATAAAAAATATAAACAGAAAACGCTTGAAAGTGTTTTTTACAGTCGTAGCACTTAAAAGTGTCAGCCTTTAAGGCAATCTGTTTGCATTTTCAGCGCGGTATCACCGGGTTTTTAGCGCGTTGGAGCTGTGTTACGTCTATTTGGCCTATAGGTGGCGATCAGCCCCCACACTGGCCTTTATGACGCTGTCCTATACTTATGTTATATAGGCCCATGTAGAGATATGCATTCACGCCTCCGTGGTGTAATGGTTTGTTTATTGTTTAACAGGCTTGATGTGTCAATTTTTTACCCCGGGTTCGAATCCCAGTGGAAGCAGAAGTTGTAATTACTGAACATTTTTATATTTTCGCATACAAGAAAATAGCAAATGATTAATAGGGCTGTCTGCCTGTATTATTTAGCAGAGCTACAGCCATGTTACCAAGAGGTTCACCAGCCGCTTTCGGCAGTGAGTCATAGACTGACGTTGTTCTGCCCGCTTTTATGTAAACACGGAACTCTTCACAGTTTTTTCAAACGTAGATTTTGTTAATTTCGTTCTTCATATACAACAACATGCACATGCTAAAAATTACTGAAAAGATGACTGTACACCCATCTAGTTTGGGTGAACAGAAAACGCTTGAAAGGGTTTCCGTTTTATATTCCGTTTATTTCATTATTACTCCTTTCCACATAAAGTCGTTGCAGAGCTACAGCCGTGTTCCTACAAAGTTAACCAGCTGTTTATTTTGTTATTTCCTCTTTCATGTCTGTCTGGTGAATGAAAGTGGGCGGGGCCATCCGCGTCCCAGAGTGGTGACACTGGGGGAAGGGGAAACACGCATCAACACGCAGGACAAAGATCTGCGTTTCTCTGCTGCTGCAGCCTCGGCTGCGTTGGGTTGTTAGTCTCCCTTTCACCATATAAAATGTGTTCCTGCCAAGTTGATCAGCCGCTTTCAGAATCAAAATCGTTTTTATTCCCCCAGGTTTGAACAGGGCAAACATTATTTTTAGTTCCAAAAAAAATCCCGTACGGTTTGCACTGTAACGTCACCAAAAATTACGAAAAAACGACAGTACAGTTTTAATAAATGTGCAATAAAATATAAACAGAAAACGCTTGAAAGCGTTTCCGTTTTATATTTCGTTTCTTTCGTTTTTTTCCCTTTCATCTGTACCACATAAAGTCATTGCAGAGCTAGAGCCATGTTCCCAAGAGGTTCACCAGCCGCTTTCAGCGGTGACACACGCATGGACGTTGTTCTGCCCGTTTTCATGTAGACAAATGAGTTTGTATGCGTGTGGTGCGGTTGGAGTGTGGGGGGTCCGGTTTTCCGCCCGGGGTACTTTGAACGTCTGCCTAGGTGGTCTCTTTTCTGCTGAACCCCACCAATTGCAATGAGGTCGGGCCGATGGGTTAGGCCCCGCTCTGCTCGTGTAGGGGTGGTGGACTGGGGGTGGGCCTCACTCTGGTCGTGGAGGCATCTCCTGGCGGGCTCCCTACGGACCGTGGGTCCTCGGGCTCTACTCTTTCAGGCCGACCCTCCCACCGGGGGGGAGTGTTTGCCCCTGGTTCTCATGGGGTGGACAGCGTTGACCCCCGGTGGCCCACTCTGGCCTCGGGTGCTGTCTCTGTGGCTGCTGCAGCTCTGCCTGGGGAGCTCTGTGTGGGCGGCTTGGGTCGCAACACCTGCCCTCCTGGAACTGAAGGTGTGTGGGCTCCCTGGCTGCTGGGATTCCTTCCTCTGCTTGTTGGATGGGCGTTGTGGCCGAGCCCCTCACATCACCCTGGCTTCCACAAGTGGCATTGTTCATGCACCAACGTCTGCCTCACCCTTTGGGTGAATAATGTTAAGCTACAGCCTTACTAACCTTGTAGTGTGACACTTTCCAAATACAACTGTAAGTATTACTGATACTTATCACTACCAATATCAATAATGTGAGAATAGGGAAATTGTGGTGTTGTACAGTATGTCATGACTTCTTTAAGTAGTATGGGATATGTATAACAATGCATATGTGTATGTATATGTTTGTATGAGTATATGCACATACCTTAACACTATTATTGGTATTATTATTATTTAATTTTTTTTCCTCCGGCGCCGGTCGAGCTGGCTGCTGGTCACAACAGCTCCTGTCCTCTTACTTCTATTTATTACTTTCTTCACTTATTTAAGTTTACCTTTCTAGTGTGTTGTTAGTAACATTAGTGTACACAACCTGTACACAGCTTTTATATAGTTTTTCTAAGTTTGGCGCAGTACAAACGCTGTTTTAAAGCCACGATGTGCGTCGGGGTCAGAGCGCGCATTGTTTACACCGCGGAGCAGCTGATCGCGCTGCGCAGCGCCGTAGTTCTGCCCAGAGACAGACACGAGATCACCGCTGAGGTGCTGGTGAAGACCCGACGTGGGCGCCGCGCCGGAAAACTACGACGGGAGAAAACGAGACGCTTCAGGCCCGCTGTCCCCTCCGTCATCATGGGGAACGTGAGATCTCTCCACAACAAGATCGACGAGCTCGCGGCGCTCACACGGCACCAGCCGGAGTACAGAACGAGCAGCGTCCTGCTGTTCACGGAGACCTGGCTGACGTCACTCATCCCGGACTCGACTGTCGCACTGGACAATTTTCATCTGCTACGTGCGGACAGAACGGAGAACAGCGGTAAGAGGAAGGGAGGGGGCCTGGCTGTGTTTGTGAACATCAGGTGGTGTATGCCACAACATTGCACTGTCAAAATGAAGCTGTGTAACAGAGACATTGAGCTGTTAGCGGTGGGCATGAGGCCATTCTACCTGCCACGGGAGTTCACACGCGTTATAATAATTGCTGTGTACGTCCCACCCTCCGCTAACGCTGACACAGCTTCTGAGACCCTGCTCTCAGTCACCAGCAGGCTGCAAACACAGCACCCCACAGGCCCTCTTCCTGATCTCTGGGGACTTTAACCATGCACCTCCTTCAGCTGCTCTGCCTACATACACCCAGTATGTGACCTGCCCCACCAGCGACAATAAAACACTGGACTTATTCTACGCCAACACCAAAGAGGCCTACGCTGCATCCTCCCTCCCACCGCTGGGCAGAGCTGACCACAACATTCTGCATCTCCTGCCTGTGTATAAACATGTTGTACACAGGCAGCCGGTGGTGCCCCGCACAGTAAAGAGGTGGACAGCTGAGAGCGAGGAGGCTCTCAGGGACTGTTTTAACACCACTGTTCGGACGGAGCTCTGCGACCCACATGGGGAGGACATTAACGCAATAACAGACTGTGTAACGGACTACATAAACTTCTGCTGTGAAAACACTGTTCCCTCCAGGCGGGTTCGGTGTTTCACCAACAGCAAGCCATGGGTCACCCCTGATATTAAAGCTCTGCTAAAGGAGAAGAAGAGAGCATTTGAATCAGGGGACAGGGAGGAGCTGAGGAGGGTGCAGACGGAGCTGAGGAGGAAAATCCGTGAGGGGAAGTCCAGCTACAGGAGGAAGATGGAGGAGCAGCTGCAGCACAACAATGTCAGTGAGGTGTGGAGGAGCCTGAAAACCATCTCAGGCTTCAAAGCTCCACACCCACAGGCTGAGGGGGACCTGAGCTGGGTCAACGAGCTGAACTCACACTTTAATAGGTTTGACCAAGCACCCACTCACACCTCCCAGCAGCTGCCTCCGAACCTCTTGTCACCTCATACCACTGGATTACCAGCCCCCACAGCCCTTCACACCTTTACACAAAGCCCTCTACCCTCAGCCCTGACGACTGGTGACTCATCCCAACCACACCCCCTCACTTCACACCACACTGAGACAGTGTGAGTCCTGTGCAGGCGAACTGTGTGGAGTTATGGAGCATGTCTTCAACCTGAGCCTCAAGCTGAGGGTGGTACCACAGTTCTGGAAGACCTCCTGCGTGGTACCAGTGCCCAAGACAGCGCACGCCAAAGACCCCAGCAGCTTCAGACCAGTGGCTCTGACATCACACCTGATGAAGACACTGGAGAGACTGGTCCTGGGTCACCTCAGCTCTGCAGTGGGAACCTACCTGGACCCGCTGCAGTTCGCCTACCGACACGGCATAGGAGTAGACGACGCCGTCATCTCCCTCCTACATCGAGCCCTTTCCCACCTAGAGAAGCCCGGCAGCACTGTGAGGATCATGTTCTTTGACTTCTCCAGTGCCTTCAACACCATCCAGCCGGTGCTTCTGAAACACAAACTGGAGGAGGCTGGTGTTGACCTTCATCTGACGGAGTGGATTATGGACTATCTTACAAACAGGCCTCACTTTGTGAGAGCCAGGGACTGTGGGTCTGACACTCAGACCTGCAGGGACTGTGGGTCTGACACTCAGACCTGCAGTGTGGGGGCCCCACACTCTTCACCCTCTATACGTCAGACTTCAGACACAACACGGACAGCTGTGTTCTGCAGAAGTTCTCTGATGACTCTGCGATCGTCGGACTGATCACCGATGATGACGATACAGAGTACAGAGGACTCACTCAGAACTTAGGGGACTGGTGCCAGCGGAACCACCTCCTGATCAATGCAGGGAAAAGATCCTGGATGTACCAAAACGTCCTTCAACTAAATTCAGATAAAACCAAAATTCTTATCGCTGGGCCTAAAAATCACAGAGACACTATTGAGTCAAACAGCCACCCTGGGTGCCATAACATTAGATTCAGATTGTACTTTCATCTTTAACCAGGATCTCTCTTTTACATCATGTCATGGCTCAGCAACACATCATACATTAAACAAATCTCCAGAACCGCCTACTTTCACCTTAGAAATATAATTAAAGAAGCATCCTTTCTCAGGGCGATGCAAAGAAACTGATTCAAAGATTCTGATTCTTTATGGATTCAAAGCCTATAGATTATTCAAAATGCTACCGCCAGAGTTCTGACAGGACAGGACTACATTAGCTTCTCTGCACTGGTTGTCGGTAAAATGTAGAATAGATTTAAAAATTCTCCTACTCACCTACAAAGCACTTAAGGATAAAGCTCCTTATTATCTTAAAGACCTCATAGTTCCTTATGCTCCCAGCAGAACACTGCTTCTCAGAGCGCTGGGCTACTTGTGGTTCCTAGAGTTTTTAAATGTAGAATGGGAGGCAGAGCTTTTAGCTCCAAGCTCCTCTCCTGTGGAACTAACTCCCTATTCAGGTTCGAGAAGGTGACACACTCACCACCTTTAAGATTAGGCCTAAAACCTTCCTTTTTGATAAAGCTTATAGTTAGAGATGGTTCAAGTCACTGGCAATGATTGTTAGTAATAGGAACCATCTCTTCAGTTAAGCTGCAATAGACATAGACTGCTGGGGGACTTAATTTATACACTAAGCGCCTCTGTTTCCTTCTACCTCTTCTGTCCAATAACCTCCCATCATTGTTCTATGTTTAACTAACCTTGTCTTTTTCTCTCCAGTCGTTGTGCTTCTCCCCCGCTTTCTCTCTCTCCTCCATTCTGTCCTCACCTACAGGTATCATCGGACTCAGAGCTTTGTGTCTGTGATGGGCAGCTGTGGATCCAACCATCCTGCCTGTATCCAGGCCCTGGTCCAACCGTCCTGCCTGTGCTCTGCTTGTTGTTGTTGCTGTGCTTTCTCTCTCTCTCTCTATCCTCTCACCCCAACCGGTCGAGGCAGATGGCCGCCTACATCCAGCCTGGTCCTGCTAGAGGTTTCTTCCTCGTTAGAGAGGGAGTTTTTCCTCTCCACTGCTGAGGTCAAATTAAATGCTTGCTGTATGTGGGATTTGTTGGGTTTAGTTGTGTGAGGTCTTAAACCTTACTTTGTAAAGTGCCTTGAGATAACTTTGTGATTTGGCGCTATATAAATAAAATTGAATTGAATAGAATTGAATCCATAGCCAGTTTATTATTTGGCTGAGGGGGTTCATACCTATGCAGAACAGCAGTGGGGACAGTGCATCTCCTTGGTATATGCCACATTTGATGTATACTTGGGCAAGTGGCTTCCCATTGGCTTCAAGGGTGGTTCTCCACAACCTCATCGATTTTGCAATAAAGGCCCTTAGAGTTCTGTTAAGGGCTTCCCCATTGCCTTTCCAAATTTAAAATTCAGCTACTTCCTCTGCAGCTACTGTCAGCTGTTATAAATGTTTGCACAACATTCAACTATTCTTGCAGATATTGGACTCTTTTTACCTATTTTGATACATTCAGCTATATTTCATCAAATTCAGTAATCCTTTACATACTTTTTTCATTTTAGCAATTCTTGAATTTCAGCAGATCTCGTTCCTTAATGTGTTTAAGCTACTTTCAGCTATGTTTTAAATGTTTCAGCTATTTTCAGCAATTATTCAGCAATACATTCAGCATGGGAACATTCATTGTGCATTTTCCTCATTCATAGTCATACTTTTCTTCTTTCTAATGATGTGTCTGCTTTAGACCTGTAGCTGCTTCAAAGCTCAGAGAGTTCTAGAATTCTTCCCACAGAGTCTAATGCATTCGTCTGTGAGACTTTTTAGGAGAAACGCAGAAGTCCTACATTTTTAAATTGTGACTGTGGCCACAATGTTTAGTCTTCAAGCATAAAACTGATACCAGTTGCTCATTAAAGCCTTGGCATTCATAAAGTAAAGTTAATTTTGGATAACTATAATGGTTTTGCTGTAACAAGCATGTTTAGCAGAGGTGCAACTCTGCTTTTACAGCGCAGAATGGAGCTGATTTTCCTGCCTTTCGTCTCCATGACAACGGCGCAGCTGCAGCTTTGACTGACTGATTGATTGACTGTTCAAATTGTGCCCATTGTAGCAGCTCTATGCATATTACTGATTAGTTCATTACCCTATTTGAATGTTTAGTAATTATTCACACACTTCCTCAGAATATTTCAAAATAAAAGCACCAATCCAAGTTTTAGCTTTAATAGGACTATTTATGCATTTGAATGGGTCATTGTGACTAGTTAATGAGAATATTTTATATTTAGCTATTAAGCACACACAGCCCCTCCACATCCTTTCAAAATAAAAGCCCCAATCCTGATTGTTAGGTAAAGATAGCAATATTTCTGCTTTGAACAGGTCTATTATGACTAGTTAATTAAACTAATATATTGTTTGGCAAATACCTGCACAGGCCTTTTCCATATACTTTCAAAATAAAAGCACCAATCGAAAAGAAATTTTAATAGTACTATTTTTGCTTTTGAATGGATAATCGTGACTGGTTAATGTGACTGTTTTACAGTTTAGCTATTAAGCCCTCACAGCTTCTCCACATCCTTTCAAAATAAAAGCCCCAATCCTGATCTTTAGCTAAAGATAGCATTATTTCTGCGTTCAGCTGGTGTATTGTGACTAGATATGACTATTTTAATGTTTGGAAATTACCTGCACAGGTGTCCTCAATATTCTTTCAAAATAAAAGCACCAATCCAAATCTTTAGCTTTAATAGCACAATTTCTATTTTTGAATGGTTAATTGTGGCAAGTAATGAGACTATTTTACAGTTTAGCTATAAAGCACACATCTCTAAATCCTTTTAAAATAAAAGCATCAAACTAAATTTAGCTTTAATAGAATAAATTCTGCCTTTAAATGGGTAATTGTGAATCGGTAATGAGTCTATAAGTAATTACCTGTTTATTATGACTAGTTAATGAGACAATTTTGCAATTTAACAATTACCCACACAAGCTTCCTGTAAATCATTTCAAAATATTTTTGGTGCTATATAAATAAAATTGAATTGAATTGTTTATTTGTTTATTGTTATCTGAATTTTTATCACTGTGAATGCTGAACATTATTTGCTCAAACCTCTGATAAAACAAATAATACTAATGTTCCAGCAACGCTTATAAGGCTTCAGCAATTTTAGGAAATGATTTAAAAAAAATGTTTTTTTACTGTTAGGATTAAGTCATTTATGTTTTATTATATGACTGAATCATAAATACTTACTAAATGTTATTATTCTTCATTTTGAAATTCAACTGTTTCTGCTTGGTCTGTAGTCATGCACTCTGTTTACAGTACTTTTACTATTTATATGATATAAGATATAGAACATATTTAGCCATACTTTTTACATATGTATCAGCTACTTTTAACTTTGCTTCTGCAATGCTTAAGGGCTACATTCAGCATCACAGTATCCTGAGTGCATTCTTTTTAGGAAATACTTTGTGTACAGTTGTTATTATACTGTAGTTTTTTTCATATATTTCTTGCAATAGTCCAGCATATGTTCATATCTTCAAATCTAAGTAATTTTACCCTTGCCTTAATATACCCACAATCAAGAGTGCAGGAGAATTACCTTACCTGTAGGTACTGTGGTGAGGGTGGGGTGTAGACACTACTGTTCATTGTATTGGTACGACAGTTGAGCTCCTGGCCTTTAGTCTTCACAGATAGCTCCACAGGACTGTATGCTCCAAATGTCACATTCTCTTGACTAAATTTGTGCACCCACACAAAAATATGCATTCATGACAATCACAGCACATCGTTCCAGGAGAGGCCATTAAAGAATGTATGACTGTCACATTACCTGTCAAGAGACTCCAGGTCAGGCATATTCATCCTCCACACTACACCCCACACCTCATCTCCAGGGCTGTGGTCTATAGTTGCCACACCTCCATGCCACCATGTCAAGAAAAGAGATTTACCCACTGTAACACAGATGACAAAATACAAGAACTTTGTTTACAGTTTTGCACATGATTCATTTTGTTTGGTTCATAAGCCACAAACTTTCACATATACTAACATATATGTTTATAATGTATATAAAAAAGGGCAATGACAATAAAACAGACTGTACCTTGAGCCTGGCCACACAATGGACTGTAACAGATGGGTTCTTAAGCTGGGGTCGCTCCTTCAAAAGGTTGCTCCCATATGCAAAATACAGAAAAGGGAAGTGGGAAGTTTCCATGTTGTCCCAAAGTTTTTTGCCACTAAGAGGATGAAAAGAATGTACTTTTTGCCACAGTTGAGTATTTGGAGGAGCAGAGCACTGATGTGAAACCGTATGAGATCCAGGGTGACAGAAATGAAGTACTGGCCTTCCAGCACACTCACACCATTCTCATGCTAATGCTCTGGCCTGCCTCTGTGTCCTATTCACACTCACAATACAGAGTGACCATGGTGCTGAGCCAAAACCAGATTAGTTTGGAAGTTATTTGTGTTCTTGTGCTTTACCTTTTACATCAAATTTAGATGGATTGTAAAATTAAAGTGTAATAAAAAAATCCCATCAGTCCACCTGCAATGACCCACAATAATATTTAAAAAAAAAATAATAATAAAAAAGTTTAAATTTAAAATCATGTTTAAAAAGGTATTCAAATCATTTGATTTAACCAAATGCATTATGTGTTCTTAATTTTTGCAGAGATGTGTTTAAAAGTGGGTACAAAATTGCCCAGATCAAATGACATGAGGAGCGGTGATACGTTGACTTGATTTAGTGGAATGACTGAAATCACTGAAGAGAAGACAGGGAGTGGGCATGGTCCAAAGCAGGGGCCTGGCATGGTGAGAGAGAGGAGGGAGAGAGGAGGGAAACAGGATGGCTGGCCGAGCCAGCCAAGGGATCCTGACAAAGCCTCTCCCTCAAGGGCCAGATTCCAGAAAGCCCAACCTACAGTAGGCCCCCCTCCACCAAGCATGGTGGGTAGAGGAATGACAGCAAGGCCAAAAACAAGAAAAAAAGAATAAAATGAATAGGTTAGTGTCCAAAAACAAAACAAGAGACCACTTGGACATCAAGTGGTCTCAACTTTTTTGTCTCGGTGTCTTCCTGGGGCCACATGGAACACCGTTGTGGCCAACGCCAAGGCAGAGCCATCATGGGACGGGAACAGAAAAGGTCCTCTGTTGACCAACACCAGGGACAGGAACAAAATGACTATGAGGAAGATGAGCTGTGGGGGAACGATGTCAGGGGCTGAGTGCAAGGTAGATGGTGAGCAGTGCAGGGATCCTTGTGTCTTAGAAAGAGACAATCTAGAGGCAGAGACCGGTGGATAAATCGCCCCTGGGGAATATTCAAGATGGAGATGGAGAGAACTGAGCTGTGGTACCAGTGTCAGGAGGAGAGGTTAAGGCAGAGGGGCATGGGGTTGGGGCACAATTAAATAGACTGACTACAACAGGGGAGAAGCTGTTCTTGTGGTGTGAGGTCCTGTCATAATCCTGGACTGTTCCTGTGTTGTTTTTTGGTTTTCCATGTTCCTTGTCCTGTTTTATTTTGGTAGCGTTTCTGGTTTCTGTTCTGTCATGTCTTTTGCCTGCTTTGCTTTGTGTCAGCCTCCCAGCTGTGTCCCATTTGTAATCACCTCCCTGCATTTAAGCACCTGCACGTCTTTTGTTCTCTGCCAGTTAGTTTTGTCGAGCACCCAGTTTGTCAGCCTTTCAGCCATTTCGATGTAAGTCCATGGTTTTGACCCGTGCCTGTTTTTGACTGCGTTTGCCTTGTCCTTGCCTCTGCTGGAAATTGTGCTTACCAGTTTTGACTATTGTCTTCCCGACTCCCGTTTGGTTTATTTCAATAAGCCTAGTTCATTCCTAGTCCTCTCTACTGAGTTGTGCGTTTGGGTCCCTCAATCCTGTCTGCTCACAGCGAGTCTTGACAGGTCTTAGTCCTGATGGACCCGAGCCTCTTGCCAGAGGGAAGGGGCTGAAAGTGTTCATGTCCTGAATGAGAGGGGTTGGTTACAATCCTGGCTGCCTGTCTCTGGTTCCTGGAGATTTGCAGCTCCTGGTGAGATGGGAAGTGGCAGCCGATAACCTCCGCAGAATGTATGCAGCTTGGCCTTGTCTCTGGCCGTGGCTGCAGCAAACCAAACTATGATGGAGGATGTCGGGATGGATTCAATGATGGCAGTGTAGAAGTTCACCAACATTTCTGCAGGGAGGTGGAACTTCTTCAGGTGCACCAGAAAGTACGTCCACTGATGAACCTTCTTGGTGATGGAGCTAATATTCTGCTCCCACTTGAGGTCCTGGCTGATGATGGTGCCCAGGAAGCGGAAGGACTTCAGCGAGGTCACTGGGGTGTCACAGAGGATGACAGTGGGGAGAGAGATTGGGTCCTTCCTGAAGTCAATTGTCATCCCCACTGTCTTCGGAGCATTGAGCTCCAGGTTGTTAGCACTGCACCATGACACCGGACTGGCTATCTAATTCCTGTAGGCTGCCTCATCTCCGTCAGACATGAGGCTAATGAGGGTGGTGCCATTAGCAATCTTTGGGAGTTTGACAGACTCATGTCCAGATGTGCAGCCATTTGTGTACAGGGAGAGGATAGCAGGGGAGAAAGGACACAGCCTTGGGGGTTCGGTGCTGATGGTCAAGGAGACTGAATTAAAAGCTAAAACAAGACGAGAGAAGTAGAGTGGACCAAAATACAGAGCCAGCTGTCCATGGCGCCATCTTGGAAAGAAACATCCATGGAATATCCAACAAGGCAATGAGCCGGGGACAGAGAGTGAACCGGGAGAGAAAGGCGGGAATGAGATTGTTATTGATAAACATAATAATACAGGCGCTATCATGCAGAAGAGCTCTGTGTTTTTATTCCTTTAATATTCAGCTCATTTGGTTTGTGTGTTGCTTATTGTTATATTGATCAAACCAACAGCAGGAGAATCTGCTGTGAATTAACTTTTACCATATCTGGCCTAATGGCAGTTAATGGCATGCATGTCTGCGAACCTTACTGAATCAGCATCCGTCCATTCTGGGATTTTGGTCACAGAGTCCGATTATTGAAAGGTTTTAATTCTTCTATTTATTAAAAACTGCCTATTGTAACTGTGGTAGTCTGTAATTTCATAGTGCAAGGGCACATTCAGTAATTTTCCACAACAAGGTAAAAGGCCGTTCAGTGGTCAAGCAACTTAACCACTTACAGTTAAGTAAAACTGAATTGCACAACACGGGGTTTGATTGCAGTACCCTTTGCCCATGTGTATATAGACCGTCCCCAGTGCTGGCCGCTCAACTGTTAACTCATAATGAATGCAGCACACGCTTCTATCAGGCCACAGTGTGTTTACTGATAATAACATGCGCAGAAATGTCAGGGATCAAATGTAGATGACTATTTAACAATGTTAAATAACTTAAATTTTTTGTGTGTGTGTGTGTGTGTGTGCGCATGCGTGCGTGTGTGTGTGCATTGTGAACCAATTTTACTACTGATAAGGAAGAAGAGCATAACGCAAATGCAAAGTATTTAGTATTAATTTGTTCGCATCATGAAAACCAGAGGTTATATTATGACAGATTTTTTAGATCACCTAATTTTTAACTAACTAACTCATCTTTAAAATTCACACAATGAGGTTAATTAGTCCAGTCCTTTTTTTCATCAAATGTAGTTACAAATAGTGCTGGGAGTCATTTTAAATATATACATCTCTATGTTGAGCTTGGTGCCTAAACTGCACAGTAAGTGCAGTTGAACAAATGCACGTGTAAACTGTAATTATACAGTAAGTCTTGAGACTGCGGTGGTGCAGATGACGCTGATTGCTCTCCATGTAAAGCCAGTGCTGGGAAATTCCATGACATCAGAAAAGTCCATCCTCTTGTGTATATATATACAGACAACTTGTGGAAGCGTACAAAGATTTGTGTCAAGATACAGCAACAGCTCTAAACGCTCTAAAATGACATCAACCTCGGAGATACACTTTAATGGTAAGTTTTATAATTAGTCTAATCCAACCTAATCTAGTCCTTCTCCAATCAATTTCTTATCCAATGAAGTGTACAGATTTTTTGTGTCAAACCGATGCAATATCTCTTTTAACCTATTACTTCAAATTTATACTGTATAGGTTAATTTTACTTTTGTCATACATTTTATTTGAACTACACTGATGTACATTGTATCATTAAAATGAATACTACTCTGTTTTTTACCATATATATGTCATAATAGAATATAATAAGATAAAAAACTAAAGTACAAAAATGAACTTTAGCTTTGTACATAGTATAAACGAGGACTCATTATCTAAGTCAGCTGTCTCTCCTCAGGATGAAACCTGTGTGTACAACAAGTTGACTCAAGGCCAAGAGATAAGCAGCCGTTTACTGTGAAGGGTTAGAGAGTTCAGTCATGGCTACAGTTCGCTCACTGCCATGACTGGAAATCTACAGAGTTCATGCAGCTCAAATGTCAAAGGACTGCATCCAAAGATAAAAAGGCAACCCAGAGAGAACAACCCAAGAGCACTGAGAAACATAAGTGAAAAAATAATTATATAGTATATATAGTTAATATATAATAAAATTACATAAAACAATGTATGTCAGTGATGAGACGTTAAGATGATCTTAGGGAAAGAAAAAACTTTATTGTTATAAGTTTAAATAGTGCATTTGTAGCCATAAAAAGTCTGTCCCTAAATAACAGAAAGGCACACTGTGGTAGCAGCAACTTAGTGGCTGACTTTCTGGTCTGTTGTTTCTCAGTATACACTTCCATGTCTACAGATGTTTCACAAAGCAGCAAAGTTGCACAAAGGTGCACAAATGACCAAAATATTTTTTCCTGTTTGCAGGACTGAATTCCAGTGAAAGCCCTGTGCGACATTCTAAGCCTCCTGCAATGTTGTCTACAGTCGTTATGAATAATGGTGTAAATAGTCCAAATTTGGAGAGTTTCTTCCACCAAGCAATGGAAATCATTTTGAATGAGGCAGTGAAAAAAGCCACTGACATCAGAGAAAAGGTTTAATTCATTTATTTATTAATGAACATGCTTTGTGGCAATGGATTGCAGATTTATTTGTTATTTTATACAAGTTAATTTGTGATTTTCATGAATTGCTGCGACATTTGGCCTGAATAGTAAACCCTCTGTCTACGCTAATCAGGTGTGTGAGTGGCGTTCCCCTGAGTGCCTGAAAGAGTTGTTGGATCTTGAGTTGAGAGATGGTGGGGAGTCTGAGTCCATGATTCTGCAGCGCTGTAGAGACGCCATCAAGTACAGTGTCAAAACCAGTGGGTTGTTATGCAATAGATGACATAACATTCTCATAATCATAACATGCTCAGGCAGAATTATTGAATCTTGCCTCATCCCTGCAGCTCATCCACACTTTTTCAACCAGCTGTATGCAGGGATGGAGCCCTACTCCACAGTTGCAAGCTTTATATGTGAAGCAGTCAACACCAGTGTGTGAGTTGCTTAACTTACTGGAGTATAATATATTATACTGTAATCAATAAGTCATTAGTATGTCTGAAATATCTAAACTGTTTTTTACTATACATATTTACATGTTTATACAGACAATGAAATCATGCTATTGCCATAACATGCTACATATGTGATTTTTCTCCAGGTACACATATGAGGTGGCTCCAGTCTTCACTCTGGTGGAGGACACTCTGCTGAGGAAGATGATAGAAATGGTTGGTTGGGAGGAAGGAGGGGATGGAATCTTTAACCCAGGTTAGAATGAGAGAGAGTCATGATGACATGCATGTATTTTTCCTATGTATCCTGTGGATGTTGTCTATTTGAACATAATTTTAAACTGTTTGCATTCCAGGTGGCTCACTGTCCAACATGTATGCTGTGAATCTAGCCAGGTATCGTTACTGCCCAGATATCAAAAAGACGGGCATCTTTGCTACTAAACGACTGGTCATCTTAACATCACAGGAGGTAGGTTTGATAAAACAAAGCAGTCATGAAGGCCTCGATGTTGTTTTACTGTCACCTTCTAAATTCAGACAGGAAACAAGACAAGGCAAGAAAAAGTGTTCTATTTTTACCGTACTGGCCGTACCGTATTGATGATGTATTTTTAACTGAGATATTTCTCTCTGGCTTCCTTCACCTAAAGAATGTTACTAATATTAGGAGCAATCATTTATTAAGTGTTTCTAAAAATTAGCACCTATCTCTCTTTATAGGCTGGACTGTACCTCCTATTGGTATAATCTCAACAAGCCATTGCAAAATGTTGTAGCTATAGTAACTGCAGTTTAAAATCTGGAATAGAATTTAAAATCTTACGTGCAAAACACATGATCTAGCTCCATAACATGTCATACAGTATGTTAAATATATAAGACCTCATAGACCCGTCATACAGTATCACAACAGACAAGTCGCAAATGTGAGTTCAGTAGGTTCATGTACTTAAATTTACATGTCAATTGTACGATGGGAGGCACCTTGTTGACACATTCCGGTAAAATTCTACTTTATATTATATTAAGTATAAAACTTCACAAAGTTACTGTATATAGTGAAAACCCTAGTGACTAGGCACCGTTTAGTTTCAGTTTTAATTTAGTCTGTCTCCCACTAGATAGAAAACAGTGGTGCTTCTTTTGTTGGTGGTTTAATACAATGACATATAAAATGAATGAAAATATTTAAACAAATGAAACCCACCAAAGCAAGTTAACATAGATATGCTTGCTTTTTATTGATAGTCTTATTTAATCTCTTTCAGGGTCATTATTCCATTTCCAAAGGAGCAGCTTTGCTGGGCATTGGCACAACAAATGTTTACATTGTGCCATCTGATAAGAGGTAAATTGCTTCTCACACACAAATCATAATACCACCACTTATGTTGCCTTGTCAATTTTAAAAGGGCACATTGATCCTTCTTGTTGGCCATGCCTTCGAGAAGGGTGTAACTAAAGATTCTTTAGGAGATAAGATAAGGGAGATTTCCTCCAAAGAGCAGGATCAGAAGTATGTACAATTCCACTATGGATTGTTTGAATATTGCACAGGATAAAAAAAAGATTGCCCAAACATTTAGATGGTGACACACTATCTAAGTATACAGTATAAGGTGAGATTAGTTACAGGTGTAGTAACAATTACAATTTAAGTGATTTCCAGTGGTTCTCTGGGAGCAGCTTAAATTGTAAAGTCTTACAGCAGCAGGTAGAAATGACCTACGATCGCTCGCTCCTTCAGACACTTAGGATGTATCAGTCTGTCACTGAAGGAGCTACATAGTGATGACACCATTTCCGTTTCATACAGTGGGTGGGCATCATTCTTCCTCATGGATAATAGCTTGGCTACCATCCTCTTTTCTCAAATTGAATCAAGATTATCACTGTGTCGAAATCACACAGACAATCCTCTCTGGAAGACTCAAATCATGTGTGTGTGTGTGTGGCTACTATCACAGAACATGCCAAGTTTTACGTGGCAGCTCTAGTAGCGGTATGTGTGAGAGAATGAGACGCAGTGCTCACATACAGTATTGGTGCAGTGGTTGGCTTCTCATGTCTCACAGCAACAAGGTGCCTGGTTCCATTCTACAGGTCACCAGGTGCCTACAGGTTCTCTCTATGTCAGCGTGGGTTTACTCCAGGTCCAAAGATATGCAAATGTATAAACAGTGGTCCTCATTCATCTATCAAAAATAATAAATCAGTATCAATCAATCATGCATTTTTTTCTTTTAAAAGTCAGTTCTTCCTTCAGTCCACTGTATTTCTTATCTCAAATAGAAAAATCTAGATTTACTGCCATTGTCACAAGACATTAAAACAAATCTTTGTTACAATAAGTCAAAGAATAAGGGGGTCTTGCTGTCGAACCCAAATCCGCAAGTGAAGGAAATAATTGACTTGTTGCAAACTTTTTTTGTATGTACTAGCGGTAGGATGATTCCCTCAGCTCTGGAAGAACAAATAAAGACAGCTAAACAGGAGGTAAGGAGGTCATTTCATACTGATATTCAGTAATATCTGTTTAAACATTCGTAAAATATGTGTGTCTCTGTTTGATCAGGGTGCAGTTCCCCTCATGGTAAACGCTACAGCTGGGACTACAGTACTTGGAGCTTTTGATCCCATTGAGGAAATTGCAGACATCTGTAAGAAGTACAACCTCTGGTTGCATGTTGATGTAAGTGCAATAATTCCCTTTTGTTTTTACAATTCTACTGTGAGTAGAAACTACATTACCTTTTCCCCCTCAGGCATGTTGGGGGGGGGCTGCCCTGATGTCCAAAAAGCACAAACACCTGTTAAGAGGCATACACAGGTAGACTAGATGCTAGAGTCTTAAGTGTACTGACGTGAACCTAAAGCTGTTGTTAGTAATAAAGCATTGACTTGAAGGTTTCTGTCTTTGTTTCTTCCTCATAAGAGTCAACTCTGTGTCCTGGAACCTTCATAAAATGTTAATGGCACCTCTGCAGTGCTCTGCTTTCCTGGTCAGAGACAAAACGGTAAGATAATCTTACTTATCATGACAGAAACATCATTTTAATTCAAGTACTGAAACCTTCCACTTCCGCAGAGTCTCCTACAGCACTGCCACTCTGCTCAGGCCACCTACCTATTCCAGCAGGATAAGTGTTATGATGTCAGCTATGACACAGGGGACAAATCCATCCAGTGTGGCAGGAAGCCAGATGCCTTCAAATTCTGGCTCATGTGGAAGGCTTTAGGAACCGCAGAGCTGGGGCAAAGGGTGGACAGATCTCTGGTCATGGCAAGGTTAGTTGTCTGAATCACAGACCTTTTACTTTGTCTGGTTTCATATGATAACTATATCTACAGTAAGTCACAGCAACCTGACCATGAGTCTACCTGCAGCAGTTTAAACATATGAAAAAGCAAATGGTGAACAGGATCTAACATACAACTTGAGTGTGTGTCTGCTTCTCTTTGGTATGTGGCACAAAGGGACGCCGCATACACACAAGCACTTAGAGATGCAGACAGACAAGATAGTTAGGTCTCGTCTTTGAAAAAAAGAGTAATGGGATTCAGCTCAATCATTCAAGAGTAAAAATTCAACAAAAGCATCAATATTTTTGTTGGGGTATCGATCCATACCAATACTATCATTGGTATCGATATTATTGATATTCGGATCGATCCGTCCACCCCTAGTGGTCGGCCCAAGCGGGTCTGATACAACCTCTTTTGTGAAAGGTTTTTTGGAAAATTGTAAATATATGACCGACATTATGCCTGAAAATATTGTTTGGATTTACACATCGTATCAATCCATGTATGACGACTTGCAGAACATGAATAAAAACATCAAGTTTGTAGAAGGTCTACCCAGTTCGTTTCACGATGAAGATATGTTTTCTAGAGATTCAAATCTTCAGCTAATAATTTTGGATGATGTAATGTTTGATGTGTTCGAAAATCCAGAGGTTGGTAAAATATTTAAACAAATATCGTCACCATCGCAATTTTTCTGTCATGTTTTTGACCCAGAATATATTTCATGAAGGCAAATACAGTCGAACTCTGAACGTGAATTAAATGCATCTTGTTCGCTTTAAAAACCCACGTGATAAACTTTAAACGAGAGTAATGACAATGCAACAAAAACGCCTCACGGCTACTTATTGGTGGATTTGACGCCACACTGCCCAGTGCGTTTCAGATTGAGGAGTGGACTGTTGCCCCACGACCAAACCTGCATGTATTTACCGTGGGAGAAAATATAATAATAATAATGTCAGACCGTTTAAAGAGAAATCTGCCTCTCCTAAAAGTGTTAGTGTCCAGCGGACCACGCCAGCGAAAGGCTATTTTCTCTGTGTGTTCAACGGAGCTTGTAAAGACCAAATGCAAACTGGCATTTAATCTTTTGAAGGGGAATATGGCTCTTTTAGCTAATCAGTACCAGCTCGATGCAGAAACCCCCAAAGTGGAAAAAGAAGCGACGCCGCACTCTGTTGCCCCCTCTCTGGATGTTCCCCGTACTCAGTAATGAATTAAACTTCTTAAGTGCAGCAATGTGGACATTCAGAAAACATTTTAGAACAAACATTCATACAGTCATCAGCATGATTGGTTATGTATTCATGATATCTTTCAGCAAACGCTGATACAAGATAATTTCTGAAAACATTAATGCGGACAATCTTTATCAACACTTTGAGCCCTGTTAAGCAAATAATATAGGCAATAATGTATGCTGACCACATACTATAGACAAAGGATGTTGAAGCTGTTTATTATTATAATATATCGTTTGAGAGCAGCTTATCCGCCACGTGCAAACCGTGAAACAGGTCACCCAGTAAAGGGAATAAAATGTTCTCCAGCTGAATCCCATTAATTTTTCTCTCTCTTCAATAGTAATTGACCAACACGTTGCACTTCAAATGTTGCATCAGTTTCAAGAATCGAGTTGTAACACGCATAAACAATAAGCGTCATAGTGTGATACATGAATCTCATTTCAAGCCTTGGAGAGCATGATTTGACAGGGGGAGAAGCTACCCCCTCCTTATCAGGTACTAAATTGAGGTAAAACAAAGTGTAGCCGCCCTCAAAGTCTTGTCTATTGAAGCACAGTGGTTGAGCTTTTAGATGACAACCTGTGGCTGTGAATCAATTGTAATATTCTCTGACAAACAAATTATTTTCAAAACATGGCTCAAACGGCTTAGAGGAAATCTGTCGCTCGTCCTGACAAAGTGCCAGAGATTCCAACTTGGCGTGGCTAAAATTTAAAGGGGTTTAAAGAGATTCACGAATCACGATGGAAGAGTGATATAGAAACCGGTGTTCTCCATATTCCAGCAGGGCTTGTCTGTTTACTGGCCTATAATGTCCGGCGCTCTGACATAATTGTTCTGTGTCCAGTTTCGCCACTTAACTGAAACATGAGGCACTCCTCCTATACAACGCCAACGCAGAATCCAATCCTACATGAAAAGCTTTGTCTGCAAAAACCTCCACTTTTTGTAAGTCAGCCTCATAAAAGGAGCCCTTTACTCGCTCTCCGTCGTAATCCTGAATCTTATGGGATTCTCTGGACACATCTGCTTATTTTAAAAATCTCTTCTTGTGTACCCATGTGTATATTTCTTGTCAAACACCCCTCTGAGCTTGGAGATTCTGACAAAGTCCCCGATCTTAAAGTTAAATTTTAACTTGTTTTTATGGCTCAGGGGGAACGAACCGTACAGGTTTTGGAAAAAAGTTTTTTCAGGCGTCACTTGAGCCAGGACTAACTTGATGCTGCTGTGATAACTATTAACTTTGGACAATAATTTTTAACACATCAAAAATGTCTGAGGGTGTTTTTCCCTGTAAAGTACATGTTTCAGCGTTTTGTTGTAACGTTCTACAACTGAGGCTTTAACATCCATGGAAGTACTAAAAGGTTTTATGCCATTCTTTTCTCATCAAGGCTTTAAACAGCTTATCGTAAAATAATTTTCCTTGATCCATCTGAATAGCCTTGGGAATGATGCTGTGTTACTTCTTCGGAAGGACTCTGGAGATCTGCTTCGGTGGATGTTCCCACCCATCGCCGCAATTTCAACTGGATTTGTTTCCACTTTGCCAAGTATCATCATCTGGACCTGTCTTACGCTTGGCTCCGATTCAGGGTTGCCTGTCACTAGTCCACGTCGCAGCACGTCGCGGGATCAGAAGAGGAGCATAGAACAATCCAATCTCCGACGATTTGGCTGCGCTCCTGACCCACTGGACCACGCATTGATGGTGCAGATGTGTTTAATTAACGCCAGATTGCAAGATCAAGACTTTTCTCTTGAACTGGATTTTATGATTGTGACAGAGTCGTGGCTAAAGGAAGTTGACAATTATGTATTTTTTTATATATTTTGTAAACTTCTCTCTCCTCATTGCTTTTTATTCAGCTCCCCACGTAGTTCAGGCAGAGGAGGAGGCCTGGCATCTATTTTTAAAAACGGTTTTAAATGTAAGCAGCTTTCAGTAGAAACTTATTCTTGTTTTGAGCTGGAGCTGTTTATAGTGGAGCTTCCTCATCCTATGCTGTGTGCAGTGGTTTATTATCTTCCAAAATATAACAAGGCTTTTATTCAGACGTTTTCTGACTTTTTAGGCTTTATTTTACTGAGATTTGATAAACATTTAATCCTTGGAGACTTTAACATTCATATTTGCTGCCACAATGATCTATTGGCCAAAGACTTTTTAAACATGATCGATTCTTAACTCTAATTTGATCGCACTCATCATCACTCATGGTCGCACCTTGGACCCTGTCATTTCATATGTAGTGCCTGTTTCTATTATTGAAATCTGTGATTCTAGGTTTTCTGATCATCTGCCTAATTTATTTACTGTTACAACTCCCTTGGTAACTAAAACTGTTTTCACTCGACAGCCCCTTATTTATGGATCCAGATGAGCTGTTGCTATTGTTCACCTCCACCTGTGAGAGCATATTGGACTCGGTTGCTCCTCTTTGAAGTAAATTATCCAGGTTACAATCTGAGCCCTGGTTAAATCACTCAACTTGGGCACAGAAAAATGTCGCAGGGCTTAACGCAAATGGAAAAAGGATAAGCTTTTTGTTTCCCTTCATTTTCTGTGGCCTGTCAAATTACCACAGGGCAATAAAAGCTTCCAAATCAAACTACCTCTCCAGCATTGTAGTCAACGACCGTCATAAGCCTCAGGTGTTGTTTAGTACAATTAATTCCGTTAGTAACCCACATACTGCCACTTCCCAACCTAAAGCTTCCAAACAAACTTGCAAGATATTTCTACATTATTTTATCAAAAAACTTAGTAATGTCAGGCTATTTTCTTCAGCTATTCTCCTGATCCAGCAATTATTCCTTGGTGATTAGCAATCTTTGATAATTTTATCCCAATGTCACTGTCTGAACTAGGTGACTTGGTTCAGCACATGAAAACATCCCAGTGCCCCCTCAACATCATGCCTACTACCATAACTACTTAAAGATGTTTTTGAGACTGTGGGGCCCAGTGTTATAGCACTTATTAATTGTTGCTTGAATACTGGATCAGGTCCAACTGCTTTTAAACATGCTGTTGTTCAAAGTTAATGACATTGAGGATAAATTCCAATCTGGATTCAAGCCTCAATACATTACTAAAAATTAATAATGATATTTTGTTGGCAAGAGATGCTCAGAGACTCAGTTCTGATAGTGCTCCTGGACCTCATTGCTGTGTTTGATACAGTGGACCACAGGGTCCCTCATCTGGAGCACTCTGTGGGCATCCAGGGTACTGTCCTATACAGGTCATATCTTAGTAATAGAAGCTTTGCTGTTAGCATTGGTACCTGTTACTCCTCTTCAGTCCCCCTCTCTTTTGGTGTCACCCAAAGTTCTGTGCTTGGTCCACTTCTTTTTTCATTATATATGATTTTGGGATCAGAAGCATCGTTTGTCCTACCATTGCTACGCTGACAATATACAGATATGTCTAGCCATGAAGGCAACGGGAGGTACGCTACTTCAACCTCTATTTCACTGTCTGAAAGACTTAAGGGCATGGCTGGCACTACATTTTTTTGCACCTTAACAAAAGCAAAAGGGAATGCATTCTGTTTGATGACCCTGCTACCATTGAGGCCTTTGTCCAGGGTTTTGGGCCTATGGCTCCACATCCGCACTCACTGTTAGTGATTTTAAAATGGCAATTCATGCTTTTATCAGTTCTAGACTTGACTATTGCAATGCCCTGTATGCTGAAGTTAATCTGTCTTTTCTTGGTCGTCTTCAGATGGTCCAAAATGTTGCTGCCCATCTCTTAACAAACTCAAGAAGGTTTGACCATATAACCCCCGTTCTGGCCTCTCTACACTGGCTTCCAGTTCATTTTAGAATTCAGTTTAAGGTATTGTCCTTTGTTTTTAAAGCTTTAAATGGACTTGCTCCACACTACCTCAGCGTGTTGTTACAGCTTCACACTCCAGCAAGACCACTCAGGTCCTCTAATCAATTTCTTTTAGTTGTCCCAAGGGCAAAAGGCAAACGTTGGGGTGATCGTGCTTTCTCAGCGTCAGCTCCTAGGCTAACAGCTTGCCTCTTGATGTCAGAGCAGTGCCAGATCTGCTAGCTTTTAAAACATTGTTTGAAATGTTTTGATTTTCTTTAGCTTATAATACAGTTTTTTACTGTCTTTTTAATCACAGCTGTGATGCTTTGTGTTTTTAATTGTCTGATTCTCCTTTTATCTATTTTACTCTTTCTCTCTTATGTAAAGTACTTTGGTCAACAAGATGCTTCAGCGCTCTTGTTACAAACACCTCACCCGATTTCGAGGGAAAGTGGATCCTTACAGGTTTATGTAGAGTAAATGCATCTTGTTTGGCTAAAAATGTCATAACCTGATCCACGCTTACAAATGCTGTGGTTCATTTTCGCTGATTCCAGTCGACTTACAGGTGCTGACCCTCCTCATACCAGTGCCTTTTCCGCCGGTTATCAGCAGCCCCCCTTTTTGTGCTGTCTGCAGTAGGTGTTAAACATGCTAATTTGGCCACCCCCATTTTTAGCGCAAAGGACACAATTCCAGGGTAAAACCAAAAGTTGGAGCTTTGATCACAAAAACTTAGTGTCTGACCTGTATAATCAGGGTCAAGTATAGAAGCAATTCTGAGTGCAGACTTTAAAACTGATTGTGTCATATCACACACTGTTTGGTAGACAGAAGGAAAAAAAACAGACAAGTACAGATGTAAGCGGTAAGCAGTAAGTACAGATGGAGCGGTTTGTTTTGGCTGATTTCAGTCGACTGTCAGTGCCATTTTCAGCGCTGATCACACACTCATCACACACTCATCAGCCGACTGTCAGCAGCCCCCCTCCTTGGTCTGTCTGGGGAAGGTGTTAAAAATGTTATTGAGGCCACCCCCATTTTTAGCACCGAAGACGCAATTCCAGGGTGAAACCAAAAGGTGTAGTAGTATCTGACCTGTGTAGTTAGGGTCAAATACCAAGTATAGGCACAGTTCTGAGAACAGGACATAGATCTGATAATGTCAGTTCTACACTGTTTGCTAGGGCAGACAGACAAACAGACAGACAATATTCTGTGTAAACATTCAACCAAAAAGTTGAGAAAACTTAAAAAGTTGATTTTATGTTAGAGTTGAATGTTTTACTTACTTTTTTAATCATAGATACTCATCAGCAACTACCTTCTGGAGGTTTATCAGTTACTGGCTGTATTAGGTTAAATTGGACTTTACAAATGTACCTAATGAAATTCTTAAATTCTCAATCTTTATATTCGGCATTATTGACTTGGATGTAGTGTTTCAGTCTGCTTGCTCCGGGAGCTGTTTAAAATAAAAAAAAAATAACATTTGAATCTTCTAATCAAGCTTAGATGAACATAACAATAGAGAGCCTCTTTTCAGACAGAACGACCCATCCACACCAATATTTAGATTGGTTTCACACCATCCCCTTCTCCCCAAAGCATCAGAGTCCTGCAGTACTGTTACCTGATGTGATGTAACCAGATACATTTATGAACTACTTAAACAAAAGATTCTTCAGACATCTATCACTTCAAAGAAGCCTAAGAGAGAGAGAGACCTTTATTAGTCCCACAGTGGGAAATTTCCATCAGCAGCCAGCTTGACCGGAACTAGTCTGACAGTGGAAGCAAGTTGCAGTACAAAACAATACAAAGCCAAAAACACATGCACATACAGTGGCCCACAGTACAAGTGGAAACCTTAGTGGAATTTTTTCTTGGGTACATCAGGACAGATAGATAAGGTCGGAGAGCAGACAGTGAGAGTAAGGTGGTGTAAGGTGGTGGGGGGTATCTGCATCAGTGTAGTGAAGAGTTGTTTATAGAAGTATGACTGAGGCCGACCAAGATGTTTTCCATGTCAGTCCAACAGTTGTCCTTGAAAGGAGCCACAACAAGGGAAAAAGGATAGAGAGAGGCACAGCTAGATTGGACCCGGGAAGGGAGGGGTGAGGGAGAAGGGATAGAATTTTACACAGCCAATTCTAATACATTTTGATAATCCACGACTAATTTGTCTAGATCAATACTCAAATCAGTCAGAACTCAGGGCTTCATCATCTCTTGTGGGACCGTGGGTCATCCGTGACATCTCCTCAAGCCTGTCAGACAAGGCTGTCACCATATTTACCAAGTGTTCAGTCTGTCTGCAGATGTTATCCCTCAGTCTCTTGTCTTCCTCCGAACGGGCTGAGATGTTACTCATCAGTCCCCCCATCCGGGCCATCCTCTGGTGTAATTCCATCAGCCGAGTAACCATGGCCCCCATCGGCATTTGTAGCTCCACGGCCGGTGGACACGCCAATGAGCAGGCTGCAGATTTTCCAATCTTACCAATGTTCTAATAAAGCAGGGCAGCACCAAAGCCAATCATGAGTAGCCCTGTTATCAAAGTCCAAAATATGAATAGATCCCCTGCATCCTCGATGGGCAGAGGCTGCAGACACACCGGGCACCAGGAATCCCACACACCCCGCTTGTAGCCGGAGGCAAAAGTACCCAAGGGGCAGAGTGGTTCTCCTGGAGATTCTTTTCTTTGTGAGAAGATTTTGTCCAATGCACTGAGTGACCAGTTGATTAGCTCCATTTTCAAAAAATGTTATTCCAGAATAGCAGATCAGGGTGCCTTATAAAAGACAGGACAAGGACACTGCAAGCAAAAGCACAGTGGGAGCTTAGAGAAAACACGTCCGCTCTCCTCGAGAGGCAGAAGTGGAAAGGAGTGGTTAAAGCACACAACTTCCCACCCACAGTTTTTTAAATAAACCGTTTTTGTTAGTTGGTGGTTTAATACTATAAACTTTTATATCCTTAAGCTATAAACTTAATGCTTTCTTTTTAACAAGTTTTATTTACAAGTTTTTATAAACATATAGTTCATTCTACCATTTTCTAAACCAGGTTGTCTGAAAGTTGGGTAATTGCAACTACATTAATTTAGAGCAGAAATGTTTCTCAAGGAGCTTCTACATTATACGTCCTTCACGGGGGCCGTGGTCTTCACACCTTTTCACAGTCCTTTGTTAAACTGATGAGACAGTTCTTTACAGGTGTGAAGTGAAGCCTATTGTAAATGAAGGGTAATACGTAACTTTACTCAGACTAAAGGTTCCTGCACTTATGGTAATGTTTCTACTTTAAGAAAAGTCTTACTTAACTTGAAAATTATTGAGCCGTCACAATCAGCCGATTGTGGTGACATTTGACAGTAAAGGTGATTGAAATGAGTAGTGGTAACACATATATGTATTTAGCTGTCCATTTATCACTGGATATAGTGGATGATGATGCTGATTTCCTGCTGTACAACCAGGCCCAATGTCGGTCCATTCTTGAGACACTGAGGCGCTTTGCCTTGTCTGATTCTTCTCACCTTGACAACAGAAAATGGGGTGCACAGATCTCTGTATTTTGTGTCACTTGAATTTGTGTGGTAAACAAAAGACACCAGAGGCAAGTTTACACCAGGAGTCTCTAGCTGGGAGCTTCTATGCCTTAACCACTAGGCTGTTGGTCCTCTGAGGGTAACCTACTGTGTCCATACAGTAGGTCTCCCTCAGAGGATACTAAATTCCTTCATACAGCATTATGTTAACAAAGCCTTGATTTGAGCGGAACCTTTAAAGTTATGGATCCATGAAGAATTTTCTTTTTAAGCAGTTTACAAATATTTCTGGTTTCCATGGCTTAGGTGAAGTTGTGAGGAAGTTGAGTCATGTCAACTCTTTCTGTCTGGTGTCCTTCTTGGGGGAGGGTTCATCACCCCTACTCAGTTTTGTGTCTTTTGTTCACGAAACGAGCCAGTTCTTTGCAAGTGTGAAGTCAAGGCAAACTGGAGGATAATATGGAACTTCCCTCAGACTGAGGAAACGTTTGGTCTTTGTCAGTTGTCATTTATTCCTGCCTGGTTGAAAATAAATGCCAGTAATACATTCATGAAGAGATCAGCGTGAGATCCGGCAGGAATGAGGCAATGAAAATTTGCCGCTCCATCTGGAAGTAGTAAAATGGTAGTAAAATGACTGTACTAATATGGATTAACACTAAATGTACCTGACCATTATTTCAACCAGCCAGAAATACCTAACAAGTGACTGACTCAGTCTGAGGAAAGTTACACACACTTGTAATGAACCAACTCGTTGGTTGGACAAAAGACGAAGTAGATGTGAAGAACCATCCCCCAAGAAGGACACAACCTGTAGAAGCTACAAACTCTTCTGCTGCAGATTCAGTTGACACAACTCAACTATCAGACAACCTCATCTGAGTCATGAGAACCAGATATATTTGTGAACAGCTTCGAAAAATATTCTTCAGGGGTTTATCACTTTAAAGATTGCTGCAAAATGGAGGCTTTGTTAACATGATGCTGTATGGGGGATATTGTTTCTGTCTATAGGTCACCCTCACAGGACCAACAGCCTAGTGGTTAAGGCACAGAAACTCCCAACTAGACTGATCACGTCTCTGGTGTCTTTTGTTTACCACATTTTTAGGCTTCACACCTGAAAAGAACTGGCTCGTCAGTTAAACAAAGGACTGTGAGATGTGACGACCACTTAACAATTCCCTGCGAAGAACACAGACTGTAGAAGCTCCCTAATAAACATTTCTGCTCTAGAAATAATGTAGTTGTAATGACTCAACTCAGACAACCATGATACCAATACAATACTCAATTAATAGTGGAAATAGTTTATATTATATAATATAAACTATTATTTATATATTCTATAGTTTATATATTATATATTATAAACTATTATTTATATTATATATAAAAAAAAAACTCCCTTCTCACCCCACGCGGGTGGTCTCATCCACTTTCCAAGCTCGGGTCCTCTACCAGAGGCCAGGGAGCTTGAGGGTTCTGCGCAGTATCCTTGCTGTTCCTAGGACTGCACTTTTCTGGACTGAGATTTCGGATGTTTTTCCAGGGATCTGTCGTAGCCACTCCTCCAGTTTGGGGGTCACAGCCCCTAGTGCTCCGATCACCACAGGCACCACTGTGGCCTTCACCTTCCAAGCCTTCTCCAGTTCTTCTCTGAGCCCTTGGTATTTCTCTAGTTTCTCATGTTCCTTTTTCCTGATGTTGCCATCGCTTGGTATTGCCACATCCACCACTACGGCTTTCCTCTGCTCTTTATCCACCACCACAATGTCTGGTTGGTTCGCCATTACCATTCTGTCTTCTTAGGACTTGCCTTACTCGTTGGAGGTATTTGGCTGTTGCCGCATTCCTTGTTGCCTGTTCAAGGTTGCCGTTCGCCTGTGGTATTCCAAGGTACTTGTAACTGTTCTCAATGTCTGCTATTGTTCCTTCTGGGAGTGAGACCCCTTCTGTGTGGGTTACCTTGCCTCTCTTTGTCACCATCCTCCCACATTTCTCGAGTCCGAATGACATCCCGATGTCCGAGCTGTAGATCCTGGTGGTGTGGATCAGCGAGTCGATGTCTCGCTCACTCTTGGCGTACAGCTTGATGTCATCCATGTAGAGGAGGTGACTTATGGTGGCCCCGTTCCGGAGTCGGTATCCATAGCCAGTCTTGTTTATTATTTGGCTGAGGGGGTTCAGACCTATGCAGAACAGCAGTGGGGACAGTGCATCTCCTTGGTATATGCCACATTTGATGGATACTTGGGCAAGTGGCTTCCCATTGGCTTCAAGGGTGGTTCTCCACAACCTCATCGAGTTTGCAATGAAGGCCCTTAGAGTTCTGTTGATGTTGTACAGCTCCAAGCATTCAGTGATCCATGTGTGTGGCATTGAGTCATAGGCTTTCTTGTAGTCGATCCAGGCTGTGCACAGGTTGGTGTGTAGCATTCTGCAGTCTTGGGCGACTGTTCTGTCTACCAGGAGTTGGTGTTTGGCTCCTCTGGTATCCTTACTAATGCCCTTCTGTGCTTTGCTCATGTATTGACCCATGTGCCCGCTTATCTTAGCTGCGATGATGCCTGACATGAGCTTCCATGTTGTGGAGAGGCAGGTTATTGGCCGGTAGTTGGGTGGGACTGCACCCTTTGAGGGATCCTTCATTATCAGGATCGTTCGCCCTTCGGTTAGCCATTCAGGGTGAGTCCCATCCCTTAGCAGCTGGTTCATTTGTGCTGCCAGGCGCTCGTGGATTGCAGTGAGCTTCTTTAGCCAGTAGGCGTGGATCATATCAGGGCCGGGTGCTGTCCAGTTTTTCATACCTGAGACTCTATGTTGGATGTCTGCCACTGTGATAGTCACTGGATTCTGTTCAGGGAGGTTGCTGTGGTCTTCCCTCAGATCCACCAGCCACTGTGCATCACTGTTGTGTGATGCCTCCCTTTCCCATATACCCTTCCAGTACTGTTCAGTTTCCAGCCTTGGTGGGTTTGCTCTGCTGTTATTACCCTGCCATTGAGAGTACACTTTCGCAGGTTGTGTTGCGAACAGCCGGTTTATTCGTCTGGCTTCGTTATCTCTGGTGTATCTCTTTAGACGGCTGCCTTTGTCTAAAGAGATGCCTCTTTAGAAGCCTTTGCTTGGCAGTTTCGAGTGCTTCAGGTATGGTCATCTGGCTGTACCTCTTGGGCATCGGTCTTTTCATTGCACCTCTCTGGGCCTCTGTCATTTGGCTCACTTCCCTCCGAGCTGCCTTGATTTTTGCCTCCAACCTTCGTTTCCATGGTGGGTATTGTTTCTCATGGCTCCCATGGTTGCTCCTATAGCCAAGCACCTCTAGGATCACTGATGCTGAAGCGTATATCAGCTCATTGGTTTCTGTGATTGTTGTGGTAGGGATCGCTCTCAATGCTGCATTCACATCTTCCATGAGACTTTCTGATGGTACTTCACTTAGCCGTTGTAGTGGGGTTCGGGGTTGCCTGTTCAATCTCGCCATGATCTTATCTTTCAGGTCAGTCGCTGCCTCGCTCAGCGTATCTGTGCTTATTGGGGCTTCGTACCCAATTTCCGGTTGGGGAGATGGTGAAGCCTCCCCTCTGACCTGGCGTCCTGGCTCCCCCTTGCCGTAGCATTTGTGTTGTATCTCGTCAATCTCAAGTTGTGATAGTAGTTGCCGTTTGTGGATGTTGGAACACTGAGCTACTAGTTGCTTAGCCGTCAGCCTTGAATGTGGGTTTCTCCGTATATATATATATATATATATATATATATATATATATATATATATATATATATATATATATATATATATATATATATATATATATATATATATATTTAGAATCCTTTTTCATTGAGTTGTTCCTTAAACTTAAATTAGGTAGTATGCAATCATCATCTGTTTACAGTTTAAGATTATATCTATGTGCTTGGATCAGACATCACTGCTCCACTTGGTGAATCAATGTGCCATTGCTACACATTTCTCAGGAGAGGCTTAGGGGGTGTTACCAAGGCAGCTACTCATTGAATATGTCACAGTGGGGGATCATGAGCCTTGCATGGGAATTAGTGAGACCACACTGAAGTCCTGCTGAAACTCTGCTGAAATCAGTCAGCAATTCTGAGCCGCTCCTACTGTATTTTTTCACCCAAGTCCCTTTCAGTCGCTTTATGTAAGCGTTCACACCACCAAAGCCGCCCGGATGAGCCAGATTGTAATAAATTTTCTTCATTAGATTCTCTACTTTAGAGGACATATTTCAATTTCTCTCCCGCAATAAATATGCGGCTGTTTGAGCATGCAAATGTATATGTGCACAGTGTGTATTCTAACAGGAACCAATCACAATAGTGATTTTTATTACAACTTTGTAAAAAACAGAAGTATTATTAAATCTTTAAAATCAGTCAGATACAAAACATTATTCAGCAACCCTTACCCTCCACTGCTTCTTGGACATCTTTCAGCTTTGATTCACAGTCTCCAATCAGCTCATCGTGCATACCACAGACAGAGCCCCCATTTTTCAAAACTGCAGTGACAAACCGGCTGTCTTTGACACGTTTTTTCAGCTCTTCAAAGCGCAAATCCAAAGAGAAATCAGGCACTCCAAACACACAGGTGTGTTGCAGTTGACTGGGATGGGAGATCCTATAGCCGTGACAAAGGAATTTGTTATATTCATGAATTACAATGTACAGGATCTGGCTGGCTACAGAGTGGACCACATCCGAAAATGCATGGAACCCACAGCTGTCCGCTTGTCATCCCCCCCAGGCTTGTAGACGATATCCCGGAGCTGAGGGGCCGTACAAATCACTGCTCCAGCATCCTGAGACGGATCAAAGCCCCCGGATTGGTGGTTTCAGGGGTGACAGTTTGAAAGCTGTCAATCAAAGTTTGAAGAAAGCTATATTATATAGTGTCTGGTAAATTTAAGATCTTTTGTTTGATCATTAGAAAAATAAAGTGCAGACATTGTGTGTAGAACCAACAACCGACTTTAACACCATTCAGTTGATTCCCAAAGTTTACTGATGACCACCTTCATTGGCCTTCAAGAGTGAGTTCGATTGTTTGGCATGCTCTGGTTACTGCTCGGGCCTGTGGCATGGTGGGCTTCATGGGTGCTCTGATGTTCGAGTTGCGGTCTTCTATGAGCCCTGGGCTGGGGTTGGGTCTCCCTGCACAGTTGCACAGTTTTGCGGAAGATAACACAGGACGAGCATGAGCATGCATGAGTGAGAGAAGTGTGACAGAGGAGGGATGCTGGTTCTGGCTGCCCTGCTTGTGCTAGCAGCCCCGGATAGTACCGTGGTTCCTGGATCTGGCTTGTCAATTCCTGACTGTGGGGGATGGGGGGTAGTGGGAAAGTCTGGAACCTGGCTCTGCAGACCCCAGTGCCTTGCTTCCTAACTACATTATTTCACTTGGAGGGATGGGGGGGACTTGGAAGTGGTCTCACCCACCGGCACCCCCCACAGTAGGATGCTCCTCAGTTTTAACTGCCTAAGCCATATAAAATAGAATAGAATAGAATAGAATAGAATAGAATAGAATAGAATAGAATAGAATAGAATAGAATGCCTTTATTAGTCCCACAGCGGGGAAATTCCCATCAGCAGCCAGGCTACCCGGCGCTAGTCCGAAAGTGGAAGCAATTGCAGTACAAACAATAAAAAACACACGCACATACAGTGGCACACAGTACAAGTGGAAACCTTGCTGGAATTTTTTCTTGGGTTCATCAGGACAGATAGATAAGGTCGGAGAGCAGACAGTGAGACTGTAAGGAGGGGTGGGAGGGGGTGTATCTGCATCAGTGTAGTGAAGTGTTGTTTATAGAAGTATGACCGAGGCCGACCAAGATGTTTACAGGTCAGTCCAACAGTTGTCCTTGAAGGGAGTCACAACAGGGGAAGAGGATAGATAGAGGCACAGCTGGTGAGCTAGATTGGACCCGGGAAGGGAGGGGTGAAGGAGAAGGGACAGAGTAATACACAGCCAATTCTAATACATTTTAACAATCCATGACTAATTTGTCTACATCAATACTCCAATCGGTCAGAACTCAGGGCTTCATTGCCTCTTGTGGGACCATGGGTCACCCGTGACATCTCCTCAAGCCTGTCAGACAAGGCTGTCACCATAGTAACCAAGTGTTCAGTCTGTCTGCAGATGTTATCCCTCAGTCCCTTGTCTTCCTCCGAACGAGCTGAGATCTTATTAGTCAGTCCTGCAATCCGGGCATCCGAACGAGCTGAGATGTTACTGATCAGTCCCTTAATCTGGGTCATCCTCTGATGCAAATCATCCTAACGAGCTGAGATGTTGATTGTCAGTCCTTCAATCTGGGCCATCCTCTTGTGTAATTCCGTCAGCCGAGTAACCATGGCCCCCGTCGGCGTTTGTAGCTCCACGGCCGGTGGACATGCCAATGAGCCGGCCGCAGATTTTCCAATCTTTCCTATCTTCCGATAAAGCAGGGCACCACCAAAGCCAATCATGAGTAGCCCTGTTATCAAAGTCCAAAGTATGAATAGATCCTCTGCATCCTCGATGGACAGAGGCTCCAGACACACGGGGCAGAGTGGTTCTCCCGGAAATTCTTTTCTTTGTGAAAACATTTTGTCCAATGCGCTGAGTGACCAGTTGATTAGCTCCATGTTCAAAAATGTTATTCCAGAATAGCAGATCAGGGTGCTCAGAAAAGACAAGACAAGGACACTGCAAGCAAAAGCAGAGTGGGAGCAGAGAGAAAACACGTCTGCACTCCTCGAGAGGCGGAAGTAGAAACACTCATCCAGGACTTTGGAGGCTGATGTTGCATGTTTACAGTGTTAGAGAAACCAGAATGAATGGTGGAAAATATGAGATATTGCACATCTTCCGGTAAATTTTGAGAATACTGCACATATTCTTGTAGTTGCACAAAACTAAAAAAGTACACCATGTATTTACATATTGTGTGTCACTGCAGTGATGCATTGTACAGTTTGATAGCTGTGGGGAGGAATGACCTGCGGTAATGCTTCTTCCTGAACTGGGGATGTAACAGTCTAGTGCTGAAGGAGCTGATCAAACTCTCTGCAGTGTGGTGCAGGGGGTGGGAGGGGTTGTCCATGATGAATGTTAGTTCAGCCAACATCCTTCTGTCTGCCACTTTCTCGATGGACTCCTGTGTGCAGCCAAGGACTGTCACAGTTCACATCACGTAGTCAGGTTTCTCACTCATTTCCGGTTTTATTTTGTACCACTTCCTGTTCAGTGCCCATGTTTTCAGGTCCAGCTTTACCTCCGGTTTTAGTTTGACGCACCTGTGCCCTGTTACTAATTACTCACCTGCTAACTATCCAGCCATCATCATCACTCAGTATTTAAGCACCACCCCTCAGCCCAGCACGTTGCCAGATTGTCTCTTTATGTTACTGCCAGCAATCCAGCGTATAGTATCCGTAACTTTGATAACCCGTGTATGACCCTGCTTCTCCGGACCTTGACTCTTGCCTTGCCTACGATCCTGCCCTGCCGTGAGTTGACCCTAGCCTGCCTTGTGACTACTGATTGTCTAAACCCTGCCTGTACTGAACCTGCCTGCTCTGTGTACCGACCCTCGCCTGCCTGACCACGAGCCTGAATAAACCCTGTCGTTCACTGAGCCTTGTCTCCGCTGTGCGTGTGGGTCCGCTACCTTGAGTCCGTGACAGTACAATCTGGCCACACTCGGACCCAGCCGGCGTCTTGCATCGGTTTAAGGGCTGCAAGGGATTTTTGTTTTGGGTACTCGGACGACGCAGAGTCGCGATGGTGTTTACCTGCTCGAGGCTGCCGGAGGACCTCCGCTGGTGCTTCGGGGAGCTTGCGAAGAATTACGCGGAAGCCCCCAGTCTGAAGGCGCGGCTCCGCGTTATAAAACAGGCGATTGCTATCCTGGAGGAGGAATTCTGGTGGCTTGACTACCCGGAAGTGCAGACGCTTTTTGAGAGGCTCCAGGCAGTGCGGAGGGATTTGGCACGCGCTCTGCGCGCGGCGCCCGCCAGCGTCTCATCAGCTGTTCCTGCGGCACCGGAAAGCGCTCCCGTCGTCACCCAGTCAAGCCAAGCTCACGTTCCTGTCATCGTTCAGTCAAGTCAAGCTCACGTTCCTGTCGCTGCTCAGTCGAACCAAGCTCACGTTCCTGTCACTGCTCAGTCGAACCCAGCTCACGTTCCTGTCGCTGCTCAGTCGAACTCAGCTCACGTTCCTGTCGCCGCTCAGTCGAACCCAGCTCACGTTCCTGTCGCGGCTCAGTCGAGTCAAGCTCCCTCCCCTGTTGCCACTCAGGCAGATCCAGTCCGTACCGCTCCTGCTTCAGCCCTGGCGGTTGAGGAGGTGAAGTCCACAGCTAGTCGTCGGAGGTCCAGACGGCGTTGACGACAGCCGGATTCCCCTGTCCAGGCTCCAGAGGACTCGGTCACAGAAATCAAGCGGCCCTCTCCGCCAGCAGAGGGCACTCCCGCTCCATCATACGACATGCCCATCTCCATCGCAGGCATCCCGGACAGCATCCTCCTGTGGATCCGTGCCCAATGCGCCCCTCCGGTCCTGTTCCTGTTTGCACACTGGCTGAACTCCGCTGAGGCAGAGACCGACCCGGTAAGCAAGGAGCGTCACTTCTGTGAAGCCGCCCTGCTCATCGCCCGGAAGCCTGCGCTGCGCGAGGCCCTGGGTTTCATTGAACCCCCGTCAGAGCCTGCACCCGTTCCTGCATCAGAGCCTGCACCCGTTCCTGCATCAGAGCCTGCACCCGTTCCTGCATCAGAGCCTGCACCCGTTCCTGCATCAGAGCCTGCACCCGTTCCTGCATCAGAGCCTGCACCGGCCCCAGCGTCTAAGTCTGCATCCCTGGCCCCAGCGTCTAAGTCTGCACCACTGGCCCCAGCGTCTAAGTCTGCACCACTGGCCCCAGCGTCTCTGGCTGCACCACTGGCCCCAGCGTCTCTGGCTGCACCACTGGCCCCAGCGTCTCTGGCTGCACCACTGGCCCCAGCGTCTCTGGCTGCACCACTGGCCCCAGCGTCCCTGGCTGCATCACTGGCGGCAGCAACTCCCGCCCTAGCCTCACCTCAGCCATGCCAAGCTCCAGCTCCAGCTCACGCCTCACCTCAGCCATGCCAAGCTCTAGCTCACGCCTCACCTCAGCCATGCCAAGCTCCAGCTCACGCCTCACCTCAGCCATGCCAAGCTCCAGCCCAGCCTGCAGCAGCTCAAGCCTCAGCCCAGCCTGCAGCAGCTCAAGCCTCAGCCCAGCCTGCAGCAGCTCAAGCCTCAGCCCAGCCTGCAGCAGCTCAAGCCTCAGCCCAGCCTGCAGCAGCTCAAGCCTCAGCCCAGCCTGCAGCAGCTCAAGCCTCAGCCCAGCCTGCAGCAGCTCACGTCTCAGCCCAGCCTGCTCAAGCTCAAGCCTCAGCCCAGCCTGCTCAAGCTCAAGCCTCGGCTCCGCCACGCCAAGTTCAAGCTCCATCTTTACGCCAGCTAGCAGGCACCTCTAGCCAGTCACACCAGGTCTCAGTTCCTGTTCCTGTCGGCCATATTGAGGCCGTTCCTGTTCCCGTTCCTGTCGGCCACATTGAGGCCGTTTCTGTTCCTGTTCCTGTCGGCCACATTGAGGCCGTTCCTGTTCCTGTTCCTGTCGGCCACATTGAGGCCGTTCCTGTTCCTGTCGGCCATGTTGAGGCCGTTCCAGTCCCTGTTCCTGTCGGCCATGTTGAGGCCGTTCCAGTCCTAGTTCCTGTCGGCCCTGTAGCGGCCGTTCCAGTCCTAGTTCCTGTCGGCTCCTCGGAGGAGGACGCCGTTCTAGTCCCTGTCGGCTCCTCGGAGGCCGCAGTTCCCGACGATCCCCAGGTGGGGGTCGCTCCCGCCGCAGCACCTGTGGCAGCCCCTGCCGACCTCCCGGAGGAGGTCGGTCCAGCTCTGTCTCCTGCCGACCTCCCGGAGGAGGTCGGTCCAGCTCTGTCTCCTGCCGACCTCCCGGAGGAGGTCGGTCCAGCTCTGTCTCCTGCCGACCTCCCGGAGGAGGTGGGCCCAGCTCTGTCTCCTGCCGACCTCCCGGAGGAGGTGGTCGGCCCGCTCCTGGTCCCTGTGGTTTTTGTGCCAATGTGTGCAGGTGCAGTTCCTGGTGGTCCGGTCCCGGACACGTCTGTCTCCGCTCCTGGAGGCCCGGTGCCGGACACGTCTGGCTCCGCTCCTGGAGGCCCGGTGCCGGACACGTCTGGCTCCGCTCCTGGAGGCCCGGTGCCGGACACGTCTCCACGTCTGTCTTTGCCTCTGGTTCCTGCCTCGTCTCCACGTCTGTCTTCGCCTCTGGTCCCTGCCTCGTCTCCACGTCTGTCTTCGCCTCTGGTCCCTGTCTCGTCTCCACGTCCGTCTTCGCCTCTGGTCCCAGCCTCGTCTCCACGTCGGTCCTCGCCTCTGGTCCCAGCCTCGTCTCCACGTCTGTCCTCGTCTCTGGCCCCAGCCTCGCCTCCACGTCTGTCCTCGTCTCTGGCCCCAGCCTCGCCTCCACGTCTGTCCTCGTCTCTGGCCCCAGCCTCGTCTCCTCGTCTGTCCCCGTCGCCGTTCCCGGCTTCCCGCCGGCTCTCGCCTCGCCTGCCCGACGGAGGGCCAGGTCCTTGGCGAATCCTGTGGCAGGTATGGCGCTGCCTCCTGCGTCGTCGGCCACCTCGGCTGGCCGGTTCCGGAGGCGACCACCTACCTGGAGGTCGCTGTTTCCTGCCTCGACGATGGCGCGGGTTCTGGCATTGCCGACCGCCGCGTCTTCTCAGCCCCCTGGAGCACCCCCGGTCTGGAGAGCACCGGCGCATGCGTTTGGCCACTGGAGGCGGCATGTTCCGACGCCGGCCTTCTAGGACTCCAGCCTTGCCCTCGGGCACAAGATGTGCCGTCTCGGCCTGGCGGCTGCGCGGCCGAGACTCTCCGCGCATCCACCCTCCTTGAGGAGGTTTCTGGACTTTGTATTTCCCGTCATGGACTCATTATTCATGGACTCTATTCTGCCCCTGCAATTCATCCTGTGTGTTTTTGATCCTCTTGTGTTCTGCTCTGACCCGTCACCCACCTCTATTGGTTATGTTTGTTTTGTTTTGGCCGTCTAGGAATCCGCCCTAGACGGGGGGGTTCTGTCACAGTTCACATCACGTAGTCAGGTTTCTCACTCATTTCCGGTTTTATTTTGTACCACTTCCTGTTCAGTGCCCATGTTTTCAGGTCCAGCTTTACCTCCGGTTTTAGTTTGACGCACCTGTGCCCTGTTACTAATTACTCACCTGCTAACTATCCAGCCATCATCATCACTCAGTATTTAAGCACCACCCCTCAGCCCAGCACGTTGCCAGATTGTCTCTTTATGTTACTGCCAGCAATCCAGCGTATAGTATCCGTAACTTTGATAACCCGTGTATGACCCTGCTTCTCCGGACCTTGACTCTTGCCTTGCCTACGATCCTGCCCTGCCGTGAGTTGACCCTAGCCTGCCTTGTGACTACTGATTGTCTAAACCCTGCCTGTACTGAACCTGCCTGCTCTGTGTACCGACCCTCGCCTGCCTGACCACGAGCCTGAATAAACCCTGTCGTTCACTGAGCCTTGTCTCCGCTGTGCGTGTGGGTCCGCTACCTTGAGTCCGTGACAAGGACAGAAGGAAGGTTTTACTTTTTAATGCAATTTTTAAAAAATTTACGGGATTATTTTCTTTTTTAGATGGCTTATATTTTTCTAATGAATATAGTCACCTTATAGGCAAAAGTAATTGAATATGCACCTACAGGGCACTATCATTAAGTGTGCGTGTCCTTGTTTTGCAGTTATCTTGCACAAGAAATCAAGAAAAGAGAAGGGTTTCAACTTCTAATCGAAGTAAGAACTTGTAAATTCTTTCACATGTTCACAGGAGTTATTAGTACGAGGTTTTGTTAATCTTATCAGGAAAATATTTTACACATACTAAACTTGTTTCTCTCCACTTTACAGCCTGAATATGCAAATGTTTGCTTCTGGTATATTCCTCCAAGTCTGAGGAACCTTTCAGATGGTCCAGAGCTCTGGAAAAAGCTCCACACTGTAAGGAATTCATGACATTACAGTATCAGTACAGTAACATCACAGTACAGTAACAAGATCATTCATCCATGCCTCTGTTCATCTGTTCATCCCCCTTTGCACTGTAGGTCGCTCCACTGGTAAAAGAGCGCATGATGAAAAAAGGTAGTTTGATGGTTGGTTACCAGACCCACCGTGACAAACCCAACTGTTTCAGAATGGTGGTCATAAGCCCTGAAGTCAGCAACGCAGATCTGGACTTTGTCCTGGATGAGATCGATAACCTGGGAAAGAACTTATGATGAATAGAAAGAAAGGAAATGTTTAGTTGATCATTTGGATAGCATTGCTTTTACACAGGAATATAAACTGCTTTAAATGCAAATATGAATAATTTATTCCTAGTCAAAAATCACATGTATTGAGTGTATTAATAAACAATTTATAAATACATAGTGCTATAATAAATCATTATTATTTTATAAAAACTATTTATTACTTGCTAGTACTGTTTTTCAGAGTCATCTCAATCAGTATCTCTGCTGTTTTACAATTAACATTTTATAAAGGGGATTTAAATCTGTACAAGACACTGCATAGCTCAGTCCACCTTTGAAAACGTGGGTTCACTTCTTGCTGTGGGTATTTTCAATAAACATTTGTATAATGTGAGATATTAGGTGCCCTGCGATGGACTGGCGACCCGTCCAGGGTGTACCCTGCCTCTCGGCCATAGTCAGCTGGGTTAGGCTCCAGCACCCCCGTGACCCCGCATTAGGGAATAAGCGGTTTAGAAAATGGATGGATGGATGAAGATATTAGGTAATATATGGCCTAGTTTAACAAAATGTCTTCAAACCTGCAAATTAGAATGAAGAACATCTAAACGTTATGGAAAAAAAACATTTCTTTAGTCTTATAAGCAGTAGATCATACTCGTAGATAGTAGATAAACTTTATTCATCCCACAATGGGGAAATTCTTTGGTCTACAGCAGCAAGGAGATATTAAACAGTACAGCAGTATGGATGAACAGACAGCAGCAGTATCAAGCACTTTACAAGAAAAAATAACATAAATTAAGTAAAATCAAGTAAAATGTTTAGTAAAAGAAGAAAAATTTTCATATTGCCAACAAACGATAATGTAACCAGTGAATACCAGTGAGTATAAAAGCAACGATAGAACAAACAAGAATACACACTGTGCACATATACAAGAGTTTCTTCCTGTCTCTGCCTGTACTGCTCCCCGCCCAGCACACAACTTCACACAGGACTACGGAGGTCACCACAGTGTCAAAAAAAGTCCTTAGTTTTCCTCAGCACACACCAAAGGACTCTGGCCCTTCTTGTACAGAGCGTCTGTGTATTTTGACCAGTCCAGTTTATTGTTGAGGTGAACGCCACGGTATTTAAAAGTGTTCACAGTCTCAATGTCTGAGCCCTGGATGTTCACTGGTGTGTGGTGGAGAGGACCTCCTGAAGTCCAGAACGAGGTCTTTTGTTTCGCTGGTGTTCAGGATAAGGTGGTTGTTGTGGTGGAAATTTTCCATAAAGAAGCAGATGAGAGAGTTGTCCTTTTGTGCGATTTATTGAAATAATAAAGAAAAAAAATAATGGGGAAAGCAAACAAAAAGCATGGATGTTGATCATGCACATCAAGAAACCAAAAACCAGCTGGGGAAATCAGTGCACACACCACGAAGGTGTGATGCAAAGAGCCCACAATCCTCAAGTTGCTTCTGCCTTTTAACCCCTTTCTCTGGCTCTGGTGGAATGTCTCTCTGCAGCAATGGAATTGTTTGCGCCACCTTATCTCGCTGTGAGTGAGAATGCAAACATTCTCACTTCTGCATCATCATGTCTTGTTATCCAAAGGAAGGAACACAGAGTTTCCAAGACAAGATGCATTCGCTTTAACAGCCTTGGGTCTGGTGGGGAGTCAGATAGGATGGAGCCGAGTCCGGCTGTAAAAGACAAACATATATCATAAATTATTAGTCAGTCAAATGGAACATCAGATGTTTAGACTTGATGTACGACAGGGCGCAAGAGATTAGTTGTTTGTGTAAGAAGGTTCAGTTCAGTATTGCACCTAACCAGCACATGACGACTGTGTTGGATAAGAAATAGCACAAGGCAAGATTTTTCCATTACAGTTGTTCTCACACCAGCTCACAAAGTCACTCCTGCCCCCCCCCCCTTTACTCCTGCCCCCCCGATACACATCCAAAGATGGCACTGTCAGCTAAGAACTTCTGTAGGTGACAGTGGTGGGAGTTGTATTTAACCTTATCTTACATGTAAATTTGCCCAGATTTGTACAGTAAAACGTATTGGTGGCAAAAATCAAGGCAGCTTGGAGGGAAGTGAGCCAAATGACAGAGGCCCAGAGAGGTGCAATGAAAAGACAGATGCCCAAGAGGTACAGCCAGATGGCCATACCTGAAACACTCGAAACTGCCAAGCAAAGGCTACAAGCCTTGGCCAGCTGCCTAGAGAGATACACCAGAGACAACGAAGCCAGACGGATAAACCGGCTGTTCGCAACACAACCTGCGAAAGTGTACTCTCAATGTCAGGGTAATAACATAAGAGCAGACACCAAGGCTGGAAACCGAACAGTACTGGAAAGGTAGGAGAGGGAGGCACCACTGGTGGAGCCACAGCAACCTCCCTGGACAGAATCCAGTGACTATCACAGTGGCAGACATCCAACAAAGAGTCTCAGGTATGAAAAACTGGACAGCACCTGGCCCTGACATGATCCACGCCTACTGGCTAAAGAAGCTCACTGCAATCCATGAGCGCCTGGCAGCACAAATGAACCAGCTGCTAAGGGATGGGACTCACCCTGAATGGCTAACCCAAGGGTGAACGTCCTGATAATGAAGGATACCTCAAAGGGTACAGTCCCATCCAACTACCGGCCAATAACCTGCCTCTCCACAACATGGAAGCTCATGTCAGGCTCAATGCCACACACATGGATCACTGAACAACATGTACAACATCAATAGAACTCTAAGGTACATGTACAACATCAATAGAACACTAGGGGCCTTTATTGCAAACTCGATGTGTTACGGGCAAGGGTCAAACTAGACTCGGAACAGTATACTACTGTTGCAACCGAGGGTCAAACTGGACTGAACGGTATTTTAAAACACACTCACTATGAGTGGGGAACAGGCTACAAAGGCCTTCAAACCATACTGGGAAGGAGGACCCAAATGCACGACCCACAGACAGGACTGACAATAAATGATTTAATAAATAAATAGAACATACAGACAGAGGACAATACAAACTAAGGATGCTGCGCATGCAGGATAGGCCGGAAATATATAATGCAAACTAACACATATTACTCACAGGTAAACTAAAGATCACTGCAGACTAAATTACCATCCTAAAACACAAAACATGCAGACTGTACCTAAGCTCAAAACCTAAATAGCACAAAACTAACCGAAGTACTCACTGGTCAACTGAAGATCACTGCTGAGCAGGAAACTAAATAACCCATACTAAGAACACCAAACATGCAAACAACAGTACCTAACACAAACAGTGAACAAACACACAAACCTGGACGGAGCACAAGAGCACGATGACACTGTAACACGTAACAAGTAACCAGTAACAAGTAACCAGTAACAAGTAACAAGTAATGCACCAACAAAGACTGTGCACAAACTGAGACCTTAAATACAAGATAGGTGCACCCAATCAAACTAATACAGGAACCACAAGACAGGAAACAAGGACACAAAACCAAAAGGGTGAAACCAGGCTGCCCCTTGTGGCGTGGAAGCCGAGTCACAACACGATGAGGTTGTGGAGAACCACCTTTGAAGCCAATGGGAAGCCACTTGCCCAAGTATCCATCAAATGTGGCATATACCAAGGAGATGCACTGTCCCCACTGCTGTTCTGCATAGGTCTGAACCCCCTCAGCCAAATAATAAACAAGACTGGCTACGGATACCAACTCCAGAACGAGGCCACTATAAGTCACCTCCTGTACACCAAGCTGTATGCCAGAAGTGAGCGAGACATCGACTGGCTGATCCACACCACCAGGATCTACAGCTCAGAGATTGGGATGTCATTCGGGATTGAGAAAAATGGAAGGATGGTGACAAAGAGTGGCAAGGTAATCCACACAGAAGGGGTCTCACTCCCAGAAGGAACAATAGCAGACATTGAGGACAGTTACAAGTACCTAGGAATACCACAGGCGAATGGCAACCTTGAACAGGCAACAAGGAATGCGGCAACAGCCAAATACCTCCAACGAGTAAGGCAAGTCCTAAGAAGCCAGCTCAATGGCAAGAACAAATCCCGGTCAATAAACAGCTAGTGATATTATTCTCTTCTTCTTATATTATTATTATTCTATTCCTTATTATTCTCGCAGAATATCTGGAGCGTGAGAGCCACTATCCAGGATGAAACATCCAAGATCCATAAGTACATCAAGGATAAGGCTCAGACAGATGACGTGCTGAGTGAATGCCTCAGGCAGTGGAGAACAGAGGATGAGATGCTGGAAGAGGGACCATCATGGGAGGACAAGCCCTTACACGGGATGTACCACCGGAACATAACTGAAGTGGCTGATCTCAACAAATCCTACCAATGGCTTGAAAGGGCCGGGCTGAAGGACAGCACAGAGGCACTCATCCTGGCTGCACAGGAGCAGGCCCTGAGCACCAGAGCCATAGAAGCCCAGATCTACCACACCAGACAAGACCCAAGGTGTAGACTGTGCAGAGAGGCCCCTGAGACGATCCAGCACATAACTGCAGGGTGTAAGATGCTGGCAGGGAAAGCATACATGGAACGCCATAACCAAGTGGCTGGCATAGTATACAGGAACATCTGTGCAGAGTATGGACTGGAAACCCCAAGGTCAAAGTGGGAAACACCTCCCAAGGTGGTAGAGAACGAGCGAGCCAAGATCCTGTGGGACTTCCAGATCCAGACTGACAGAATGGTAATGGCGAACCAACCAGACATTGTGGTGGTGGACAAAGAGCAGAGGAAAGCCGTAGTGGTGGATGTGACAATACCAAGCGACGGCAACATCAGAAAAAAGGAACATGAGAAACTAGAGAAATACCAAGGGCTCAGAGAAGAACTGGAGAAGGCTTGGAAGGTAAAGGCCACAGTGGTGCCTGTGGTGATCGGAGCACTAGGGGCTGTGACCCCCAAACTGGAGGAGTGGCTACAACAGATCCCTGGAAAAACATCCGAAATCTCAGTCCAGAAAAGTGCAGTCCTAGGAACAGCAAGGATACTGCGCAGAACCCTCAAGCTCCCTGGCCTCTGGTAGAGGAACCCGAGCTTGGAAAGTGGATCAGACCACCCGCAGAGGGTGAGAATAGAGTGGTATATATATATATATATATAGCATTGCGATGGTTTAAATCCTATTAGTTGAACAGATTCCAGTTTGTTCATGTTAATGACAAATTCTCCACTCCAACAAGGATTAGCTATGGAGTACCACAGAGTTCTGTGCTTGGTCCAATTCTGTTTAGCTTGTACATGTCTCCTCTAGGTGAGAATATTAGGAAACATTCTATTAATTTTCATTGTTATGCAGATGATACTCCGCTTTATATGTCCTTGGAACCAAATGAAACAGATCAACTAGTCAAAATTCAGGGTTGTTTAAAAGACATCAAATCCTGGATGTCCCAAAACTAATTCAGATCTTAATTCTAAATTCAGATAAAATTGAAATTCTTATTGTTGGACCTAAAAATCAGAGGGAGACACTATTGAGTCAGATAGCCACCCTGAATAGCATAACATAAGCTTCAGATTCTACTGTGAGGAACCTTGGTGTTATCTTTGAACAGGATCTCTCTTTTACATCATACATTAAACAAATCTCCAGAACCGCCTACTTTCATCTTAGAAATATAGCTAAAATCAGAAGCATGAAGAGAAACTGATCCATGCATTTGTTTCCTCTAGGCTGGACTACTGTAACTGCTTACTCATAGGATGTCCTAACAGCTCCTTAAAAAGCCTACAGCTTATTCAAAATGCTGCAGCCAGAGAACGGGCCTTATAAAGAGAGATCACATTTCTCCTACATTAGCTTCTCTGCACTGGCTGCCTGTAAAATGTAGGAAGAATTTTAAAATTCTCCTACTCACCTACAAAGTACTCAATGATAAAGCTCCTTCTTATCTTAAAGACATCATAGTCCCTTATGCTCCCAGCAGAACAGAACGCTGGGCTACTTGTGGTTCCTAGAGTCTTTAAATGTAGAACGGGAGGCAGAGCTTTTAGCTACCAAGCTCCTCTCTTCTGGAACCATTTCCCTCTTCAGGTTCAAGAAGCTGACACACTCTCCATCTTTAAGATCAGACTTAAACCCTTCCTTTTTGATAAAGCTTATAGTTAGAGATGGTTCAGGTCACTGGCAATGGTTGTTAGTCACAGGAACCAGCTCTTAGTTAAGCTGAAATAGACAAAGACTGCTGGGGGACTTAATTTATACACTGAGCCCCTCTGTTTCCTTCTACCTCTTCTGTCCAATAACCTGCCATCATTGTTCAACTAACCTTGTTTCTTTCTCTCCAGTATTTGTGCTTCTCCACTCCTCTCTCTCTCTCTCTCTCTGCCCCACTCTGTCCTCACCTACAGGTATCATTGGACTCAAAGTTTGGTGTCTGTGATGGGCAGCTACGGATCCAACGAATCCTGCCTGCATCCAGTCCCTGGTCCTACCATCCTGTCTGTGCTCTGTTGTTGCTTGTTGTTGTTGCTGTGCTTTTGTCTCTCTCTCTCCCCTCACCCCAACCGGTCGAGGCAGATGGCCGCCCACATCCAGCCTGGTTCTGCTGGAGGTTTCTTCCTCGTTAGAAAGGGAGTCTTTCCTCTCCACTGTTGCTGTCAAATTAAATGCTTGCTGTATGTGGGATTTGTTAGGTTTAGTTGTGTAAGGTCTTAAACCTTACTTTGAAAAGTGCCTTGAGATAGCTTTGTTGTGATTTGGCGCTATACAAATAAAATTGAATTGAATTGAACTTTAAGCTACACACACTATCAAGTAAGGATCCACTTTCCTAGGAACAGGGTATTTGTGTTCAGACTAAACCAATTTCCAGACTATCTCGGCGACACGCAGGCCCTAGCGTCATACAAGGCCGATTTTAAATTTCTGCTAACCGGTATTGATGTAATTTCTAAAAAAGTGTACTTTAGGCCTATTAAAAATAAGGGCGCAAAAGAGGTGACGTCCGCTTTTGAGTCCATTCTTGGCAAGAGTGGAATCCCTAAATCTATTCAGACAGATCAGGGAAAAGAATTTTACAACAAGCTTTTTAAGCTCTGATGAAAAAAAACACGAAATCAAACAGCAGCAAATTGTCAAAAGCTACAATAACGCATAACACTCCAGTATTAAAATGGCACATGCTCAGGTGATGTCTGAAAAGGCTTTAGAGGCATTTCATAATCTGCACAGCTCCTTTCCTTTGAGACACAAGAATGCCTTAAAGATGAATTTTAAAGTAGGGGATATTGTGAGAATATCGAAGATGAGAGGCATTTTAGATTAAAAATATACTCGGTAAAGCTTTTTAAGATGCGTTCCTAGGATGCCTCTGGTATACAAACTCTGCGATTATGACAACGAATCAGTAGAAGGATCTTTTTATGAGGCTAAATTGCAAAAAGTGACCAGCAACAAGGTGTTTAAGTTGGAAAAAATTCTGATGAAGCGCAAAATTGGAGGGGTGGAGGACCTTCTGGTTAGATGGTTGAACTGGCCCGAACGGTTTAGCAGTTATATAAAGGTGTCAGAGATTGTAAACATATAAGATATGGACGAGGATGGTTTTTACATCACCCTACCATCCAACGCGAGTGCGGGGTTGTTCCCGGACAATACGCCCACTGAATTTCAAACAGATCTGGCGCAGCACATTGATCTGAAAGAAGCTTGCGAAATTGCTCTAACAGACCTGTCGTGCATGCATACATGGCAGAGTGTGCCGGAGGAGAATTCTTATTTCAAATGGATATATACGTGGCAGCATTGGGTCCTAGAATGCCCCGAGTTAGCTCTCGTGCTACCCTGCTGATTTTACAGTGGCAGCGGTTCAAAGTGACTAGGGTTTTTACTGCAGTACCGCCGCGTCGCCACGGTGCAGCGAGTGCGTCGCTGACTAAAGATTTTTAATCCTGCAGCCGGCTGGAAAAAATCAGGACGCTAGTCTTGTTTTAACCACCAGGTGGCGCAGCGTTGATTAGAAGCCTCCAAAGCACTACAGCGTAACTGAGGTCCGACTGTTCATTTCTACCTGTAACACACATATATTACACCAGACCTATTTTACTATTAAGTTTTTACTATTAAGTATCTGTTGTGTGCTAAAACATGGGGAGTGTGAAGGGCACCAACTTGTTGATGGCTTAGCTGTTTTCTGTTCACTGCAAAGTTATAATTGTTCTGTGTGGTTTAAAACAGGCAGCGCCACAGCAGCAACACGTTCTTGTTTTTATTCTCCTCAGCTTATTCGTGTCTTTAAATAGAAGGCATCTCTTAAAAATATGTACACACCCACCGCTCTAACATCCGATACAACACATTGACTTCACATAATACCATGATTATGCGTCGCAGTTTAATTAATATAATTTGAATGCGCAAGTAAAGACGTAGAGCGCAGTCCATCTGCGACTACAGCCGCTTATTTAGGTTTTAAACTTCCACGACTTGTTAATGAATGTTTTCCAATAGTCGTAGATTTTACGTAAATAACCGTAATAATCATAGGAATTTGTTTTACAGCAGTTGTCGATCGTAATTTTGACAGGACGCCAGAAATCAGCAGATCTACAGCGACGCATTACAGCAACATGTTTGTTCCTACGTGTCTACTCTGTGTCTGCAGAACTGCAGTTTGACTTGTTTTGACTGTGCGTGTCATTGTAACTGAGTGGTTGAGATCACTTATTTGACCCGTGTACGTTTCAACATTTTCATTTCCCATCCGTCCATCCAGCCACTTTCACCTGCGTTTTTGTTTCTCTTTCGTTGAGCTGCAAACGGATTTTATTCAAAGCACCGCCTTACAAACCAATAAAACAGGCAACTATTTGTTTTTTTACAAAAGACACGGAATTGGAGGTAATATGTTTTTATTGTTTAGAGACAAACGGAAAACACAAAAAGTCGTTCTCTCGTTACCTCTGCTTATAATTTGGTGGAGACATCAATCTCTTACACAAACACGTGACGTGTTTCGGAGTCATGTGTCCAGACAGAGAGTGACCAATACACAAATGTATGGATGTGCAAATGCAAGCTACGAGAGGAACGGTGGAGTGGCGCACTAAATGTAGCGAGAATTTGTTTTGACTGTGCGTGTCATTGTAACTGAATGAGTGGCTGATGTGACTTATTCGGCCCGTGTATGTTTCAAAACTTTGATTTCACATCCGTCCATCTATCCTGAATAAAAGCACCGCATTACAAACCAATAAACCGAACAAAAATATTTTTAACAAAAACACACGGACTTGAATTTAAAGCTGTTTTTTCGTTTAGAGAAAAACGAAAAACAAAAAACATCTGCTTTTAATTTTTAATCGAAGCTCATCCGTGGACAGGTCGCGGGGCAGCAGTCTTAGCAGAGAGCTCCTGACTGCCACTCAACGAAACACGAGATCGAATGATATGTGATGTGTTTCGTACTCAGATGACTTGAATCTGAGTTCGACCAACCTTTTGCTTGTCTCATGTTTGCTCACAGTCGCAAAGGAAATCTACACACCCCTCCCCCCTCCTTCGTAGAGCCGCATAGACATGCTAATGTGTTGCTACTACTCGATCAGCAGGTGAGAAATACCTCAGCTCCGGGACAAAGCTCCGTGGGAGACAGGGCAGCATCGGGCGGCGTGATCAGCTGCAGGTCTAAGACTCATTAATGCAGCAAGTAGTTTGTTCTACATACGTTTACTCTGCAAAAATAAACACATGTATTTATCGTAGCTTTTTGATCTAAGTTATTTGTAGCACTTCGACATTCGTCTAAAATATGCAGTGCATTTTAAAATGAAAATACTATTATTATTATTTATTACCTTTATTGTAAACACAGTATTAATTGCACAATTTGGACTGACGAAGATTTGCGCTTCTTTCATAATAATCATGGATAATCAAGGAAGAAACTGCAGTTCATAGATGTTATTCAGGGACGGTTTGTAAAGATTCAGTGTGGTTTTCAACTGAACTGTCAGCCAAGGTACGTGCATTATCAAATGAATGCGCCTGTCAGCGGGGAAGACATCAACTCTATTCAGTCGCTCTTCAGTCGCTGCTGCCGTCTCCTCCCCAGTTCACACAGCTTAACACTAGGACTACTGGGTTTTCTAAATATACCAGTTCCTACTACAAGGTGTTCCTACGAAGTTAACCAGCTGTTTATTTCGTTATTACTCCTTTCACCTGTACCACATAAAGTCATTGCAGAGCTACAGCCATGTTCCTACGAAGTTAACTAGCTGTTTATTTCGTTATTCCCTCTTTCATGTCCGTCTGGTGAATGAAAGTGGGCGTGACCATCCACGTCCCAGAACAGGGACACTGGGGATGGGAAACGCGCATCAACACGCAGGACAAAGATCTGCGTTTCTCTGCTGCTACAGCCTCGGCTGCGTTGGGTTGTTAGTCTCCCTTTCTCCTGTACCATATGAAATGTGTTCCTACGAAGTTGTTCAGCCGCTTTCAGAATCAGAATCTTTTTTATTCCCCATGCAGGTTTGAACAGGGCAAACATTATTTTTATTTACAAAAAAAAATTAATACGTTTACAGATTGACCGGTGATGCCGCACGGGTTGCTCTCAGTCACAGCAGCTGTTTAAAGCAGGGAAAAGCGAGTTAGCTGTCCTTGTCGATGCCTTGACAATGTTTTATCATCGGTTAGATCTCTGAGCCCCGACTTTTATGTCTTCTTTGGATTAAAAAACAAATGTTGAATGTTCTCAAATAATATAATATTGCCGCCCTCCGCGGCTCCCAGTGTTTTTTTTATTTATTTAAAACGTGGGTGTTACCGGTGGCAGACCTCTGGTCTAGATCATCCTTATTCACTTTTTTAAATTGTAGTAGTGTAACCTTAGTTAGTGTTCCTTTTTATTTTTTTTATTTTATGTTTGGGAAACGTGACATTTCAGCTACTGTGATTTTATTTGTCATCAACATTAGTTCCTACCTGTCCTTGTTGACGGGGGACAGGAAAAAGATGACGCGCGTTGGATAAGAGCGGCGTAAAGACAAAAGTGTACATGTGCCGTACTGTCTTGCCGGGTGGTGCATTAAAGAAGCATTCCACGTAAAGAAAATTGCCCGTACCAACAGCGAGAAATCAGGGTTACAGTAGCTTGTCTGCCATAAATCGAACGCTGCACGCGGGAGGGCGCACCGTTCAGCTTCTTATTTTCGGTTTTAAACTGCCATAATTTGCCATAATTTACTTACGTTCATAACTTCATACTATAACGCGACCAGCGGTTCATGGTCTTGGCGATCCATGCACTAAGTAATACAACGTTGTCATCTCGTGATCACATGATGATGATGAGACGCTGTTTTTCCAATAATTAAAATAAAAAAACTGCTTCCACTCAGACTCGAACCCCGGACAATAAAAAAACGCTGTAGCCATGCACGTTAACCACTAGGCCACCCAAGACCTGATCATTAGGTGTTCTACAAGAGGCTATATGACGTAAGCAACTACGATGTTTTAGGACCAAAAGTGGGAGTCAATCGCCACCTACAGGCCAGAAGGACGTAACACACTCCTCCCGCAGTACAAACCCGGCACTGACGCGGCAGATTTGAAACCCAAACACGGTGGGGGTAGACACTTTTACCGGCTGCCTCTGTAAGGGCGGATTTGACCATCTATTCTGTTTTTCGGATATAGTGAGGCACCAGGTGGTTGGTGCCTCTGCTCATCTGGACATCAAACTCAAGTCAGGTCAACCAGTAAATACCTGTGCGGCTGCCTGGTAGCGTCTTCAAAACTCTATAAAATACACCTTCTACCCAGGAAAGATTTTCTAAGCCCAAGTCTACATCTGTAGTTTATCGCCGGGATTTTTAAATAAAATAATGTGCGTTGCTGTTCAGACTCAGCATTCTGCTGTATTTACTCTTTTGAAAAACATTTTGCGTTAAAAACATAACGGACATGTTTCGATGGTGTCTGCATTGAGTAAAGATTTTAACCACGTCAGGATGTTCCAGAGTGTGAAACAAGACATCGTCTTGCGGAAACAGCGCCTCGTTAAAAGAATCAGGCAGTCCTACAAATTTTATTCCTTTATTCTTCCTCTGCAATTTCTCATACATGGGTTGAAAAGATGTATATATCCATACAATATTATCAGGCACAATATCGGTCACATATTTACAGTTTTCCCAAAACCTTTTTACAAAAAATGTTTTACCGGGACCGCTGTGGCCCGCTATGAGACATGAAAATGGGGCTTTTAACCCACTAGCCCAGGAGATAAACCAGGAATGTGGAAAACTAATAAAAAGGAAAACTCTTCATTTGGACACAAATGATTCTAAACAAATTTAGAATCAAACAAAATGACAATGTCTGATACCTGAGCTGAAGAGGTGGAATTCTCCACCACTGGATGAATCCTTCCCCCTCCTCCTCCCCCACTGCCCCTGTTGTTTTGCAACACCTTGGAAAGTTCAACCTGGCTGACTGTTACTTCGCTGACCCCGATCCGTCATCATCACCGCAGGCGACGACTTCTGGCCCAGAGGCCGTGGCACCTGGATCAGAGAGGGCACGCCTGCTCATCCAAGCCGGTAACGGGAGATACCCAGCGACCTACAGCTCCAAACTAAGGCAAGACAAACATTTCTGATCCTCTGAGAAGTCTGGTGTTTCTCAAAGCGCTAAAATTGAATATTCCAAGTTCATTAGTTATCCTTAGGTTTTCCTAAGTTAGACAGAGATACTCTTTTCACTTGATCAAAGCCATCACACATTTAGGTCTTGACCATTCCTTATCCTTTCATTAATTGATTCATTCATTGCTGATTGCTGTGTTTTCTGTGATTGTGTTCACATAGGTTCATTAATTGCTGTTAACATTATCTGTCATACAAAGCTTTTAACACACACACCCTCATTCGCCAACACTATGTTCTCTGTTCATCCATTGCTGATCATTTCATGCTGATTGTTCGCTCATTTCCTGTTCTCTTTAATTGAGCATTTCCATATCATGTTATTTATATATCCAGTAGTATTAGATTAATAAAAAGTTAAAAGGAATCTGGTTTTGTGTGCATTGTTCTTCAGATTTAAGCAGGAGTCAAAGAACTGCGACAAGAATTCATGACATTAGAGACTGATTTGGTGTTATTGCAAGAAAGTTGTTTTTGTTGTTCAGAACTGGTAACTCATCTGGACATCTTGACATCTAGCATTGACTAAATCGATACAAGCGTGGTTTCAGCTTTAAAACAAACCTGGTGCCCCAATTTCGAGGAACGTTAATGTTGTCACGTGCTGGTGTGTTTCTGCGCTACAGGCCTCCACACCCTCTCCCTGTGTTTTGCAGGGCAATAGGCCGAGGCTCAACTTCGATTATAATATTCACACACCACGCTGTAAGCGGCTGCAGGACGCGTGTGGGCACACACGGCATCAAGACACATGTTACATCCCTTTATGTTTCAGCAGCCCGTCATAACCCTCTTAACAATGATTACGCAAATATCTCGAGTCTATGAAAGTGCTTGTGTTCTTTAAATCGTAATAATGATTCTCAAAAAGAAACATGTATAAGGGCCCACCAGGCAGCTGCTATGAAGTGTGAAACGTGTTCAGATGCGTCAAATCTGTTCTGTAAAAGATTACAATCTTGCGCCGAAGACCTCTTCAAACTTCTCCACGTCCGTGAAACACACCAGGGTCTGGGCTATTAAACCAGCCTGTTGCTAAAGATCGCGCCCCCTTCGTTCAGCCTTGACATCTGTGATTCCTGGAAAGAGTAAATGAGCCAGATTGATGGCAAAACAGGGTTGATTATCTTGATTTTTAACAATGTGCTGGCTGAGGGGCACACTCCCTCCGGGAAGAAAGCTCCTGCCTAAGGCCCCGTGCTAAGCTGCCAGGAAAACTCCCCCTCCAACTTGCTGATCAGTCCAGCCTCTTCCTGGCCCTGCTGTTCTTGTTCCGGGCTGGGTTGCGGCGCATGTGTGTCTTAGACACACTCAATGACTGCGAATATGTCTTCCGGGTTTGGTGAAGGCTCCTGCATGCTTTCCAGGAATGCCTAATACTAAGAAAAAGAGAGGCTTATTACAATAGACACAGCGGAATATACAGTAAGTAAACATAAATATGTTTTACAATAGCCATACTCACTGTCAAGGTTGTGATCGGTCCGCGGCGCTTGATGAATTTCGGCATCTTTTTAGAAAAGAAAAAAACTTATTTTTAACACATTGTGGACTTGACTTGCTGTAGGGGGCCTTGCTCTTGAGGCAAATGCTGGCGCTGGTGGCTGGTGAAGCCAGTCAGTCTGCCGATGATAAGAAACATTTCAAATGGTTTACAGATGTGGCGCTGACCCCATGCCCCACCAGTTACTCTGAGACCCACTAGTTTGTGTGTGATTGGGAGGAGGGCACGAATCTGAGCCTTTTACTACAGAGGAGGCAGAAGTCAATTTTCTATAATGAATCGTACTACTCATATGAAGTTATAATATATACCGCATTAAAACATTCTACTCATTCTACACATGCTGAAAATCCAGGATATTTGCTTAATATTAATACTACCACTAAGTATAATGTAATTTAGGAAATTAAGAAGGGCTTGGTTGAGGATTCATTCTTGCTTCTGACAGAGAGAGGTTTTTAAATACGTATTATTGCTCTATTATATTGTGCTACTCACTCTAAATAATAGCACAACAAAAGAATGAACAATTGCAACCCCCTATAACACAAGCAAAATTATGAGCTATAACCAGATGGGGGCTGAAAAAAAGCCTTACACTGGCAGGTTCAGTATGTCCCTCCATCAGCTAGAATCTGCATGCATGTAGCTCAATAATGGACACAGAAATAATGGGGCGCCCATGATCACGGTCTAAAGCCATACGAAGAATGAAAGACCCTCTTGCATTGACAATCCCGGGATGCCTGCTACATAGTGCCACATACCCTAGAGCCGTTTGCAGGCTGAATGAGAGCAGCCATCAGCGGAGTTGGGAGGCTGCTGTCAGGTTTTTGCTCTTGGTTTTATTTTGAAAGGACTTTCTGTTTTTGATTCCAGTTTCCGGTTTTATTTTGTAAGCACTTCCGTTTCTGGTCTCACCACAGCAGTCCCCGCTTCACTCCCGGTCCTCATTACACACACCTGTTTTATATCAGTAATCAGCCTCCTGTATTTAACCACCACCTGTCGCTTAGTTCTTTGCCAGATCGTTGATTCCTCTGTGTTCACGTATCCAGCAACTCCTTATTCTTTGTATTCCGTATCCCGACCGATTGCTGTACCTCTGACCATCGACCTCGCCTTACCCTTGCCGGCATTGTAAGTCTCCGTCGTTACCGAACCTCGCCTGTCATTGACCCGTCTGAAGCCTGCTGATTCAGTACCTAGATCTGAGCCTTTCCGGTTATTACCTTCTGCCTGTTCTGGACCCGAGTAAGCTGACTCCTGGTTTGTGCCAAAGGACTGTCGTTATCTGTGTATGACCCCGGACTGTTGTGACCTGAATTTGGAATTAAATCCCATTTTTATCGCACCTTCTTGTCCCACGTCTCATCACTGTGCATGTGGGTCCGATCATTGCCGTAACCTGACAGCTGCATGCAGACTATATAATACAGCTATAATACTGCTGCAGAACAAGCTCTTCAGGATGCTGAAATGTATAGCCTTAATATAAATATGAGGGTCAAGATAGGCTTAAATGCTATATTAAAGGAGACTGACCATACTTTTCATTCTAAAGAATATTGGACTTCAGTGTCTCAGTAAGGTCTCTGTAATTTTTCATCTCATAAAACCCTTTAGATCGTCCACACTGCCCCTGTCAGTATTTGGTTCTCACTCCTCATCAGCAAACGCTGTTTTCTGGGCGTGTCGCAAGTGTTATGGGAAAAATTGTCTCTTCCTTATTTCTATGTGTCTTCCTTATTTCTATGCATTTCTATGCAGTTATTATACGAGTTATGACTTATGTTCTGCAATTAATATCTTATGTTTTGTCTTACTGTATGCATTTGACATTTGACCTAGATTGTTCAATGGTTGTCTCTGCCTGATAGACTCTCAACTCTAGCTCCCAAGCCCAAGGTCGGGGAGTTGTGTCTCTGTCTGTTGAGACTTGGTGCTCCTTTCTCACAGATAGTTGGACGTCAGCAATGCAGGTGTGAGAAAGTCTTCACACACACGGCAACAGGGAGGAGATGGTGCATGTAATTTGATTGGGTTAGAAAGACATTCCACCCTAGTCGGACAGAGAAAGGGGTTAAAAGGCAAAAGCAACTTGAGGATCGTGGGCTCTTTGCATCACACCTTCGTGGTGTGTGCACTGATCTCCCCAGCTGGTTTTTGGTTTGTTGATGTGCACGATCAACATCCATGCTTTTTATTTGCTTTCCCCATTATTTTTATTTTCTTTATTATTTAAATAAATCGCACAAAAGGACAACTCTCTCATCTGCCTTTATTGCAAAATTTCCACCACACAAGCAAAGCTGCTCACCACACCTCTGTGCGGAATGCATGCCTTTTTTGTTGTTATTGTTTTTTTTTAAATTGGCTTCATGGATACGAGCCACCGCACGGTTACGATACAATAGGTGGCAGTAGTGCGACATTGAGAACGCAATCCACCGCAATCCTCCACAGAAGAAGAAGACCCACTACAGAACTGCACGACATTAGTCCGCTGGTTCGTAGCGTAGTAGAACCATACGTCTACGATCCCGAATCTGACCCTGAAGCTGAAGAGGAGGCTGTTGAAGTCCCCATATTTCGGCTGATGCAAGATGTGTCTCATTGGTAATGTCGCATTTACTTCAATTAAATTGATTTATGTAAATTGCAAAGCGACTAGCGGTTGGAAAACTCTCGTTAATAGAAAACACTACTTTAGCTTACATTATACAAATAAACAAAAGTTTGACAGCATAGCTGAAATAATATAAATATATTTTACATTTACACATTTCAATCTTTTTGTCTTACTTGTGCTGCTGCTCTGACATAATTTTATTTTAAAAAATGTGCATTAATATTCAGAGCAATCACTGCATGACCTACCTGGGAACAAAATTATATATTCACCTGATATATTTTTATTGCTTTTAATTATGCTTTTTGATCATTCTTGATAAATCTGACAGTATCTGTATCTGAAGTTGTTACAGGTATCTAGTCTACAGAGGCTAGTGAGCTGGTGCTGGGGATTCCTGGGTTGAAGAATCTGAGTTGCCATCTCTTCATGCTTGGGTTGTAGATGAAGGCAGAGTTTCCTGATGGATAAAACATTAAAACACTTATTACGATATAGACAACCTGTGGAATAACTTTTTTACCATTTGAGTAAAAATGTGTTTTTTGTGAGTGCAATACTCATTAGGATTTTTTTTTTTTACCTTTATAGTTTACCATATTAGAAAGAGAAAACGTGTAATATCAATATTATGATTTCCTGAATAAAAGTGTTTTCCCTTCAGAAACAGAGTTCAGTGAAATACGTAATAGTTAAAGTTAAATTCCAACTTTATTGTCAACCAAAAAAATGCACCACTACTCCAAAGCTAGAACGAACTGTTACCTTCACACTCCAATGTGCAATGTATAGGTTACTGAGTTAATTAAGAAGTCTGGGGGTTTGAGGACAGAAGCCTTTGCAGGGCCTTGCAGATGAAATGCTTGATGGAAGTAGGGTAAACAGTCCATGTCCTGGGTAGGGGGTACACTTGGTTATGTTGGAGATTTGTTTCTGCAGCAGGACAGGTATAGTTGTAGACAGATGACCAGGGAGATGTGGTGATCCTTGTTCTCATTACTATTTGGAAGACTGAGCGGAAGCAGTCCTCTACCAGATGGAAGCTGTGGCTGTCCTCACCATCACCTCATCAAACAAAAGGTACTGCAATCAGAATTATAGATTAGTGAAATGTTCATTATTATGTAGGTCAAAACCTTTCCTAATGTAAGAATACACAATACTAGACAAAAAATTAAACCAAACAAGAGGACAGGCCTGTCTGTGCTAAAACAACAGATAAACAGTTGTTACAATTCAAATATAAAATCTAAACAGTATATACCAATTAAATTAAAATATTCTATTGCCTATCTTACTGTTGGTACATACAAACTTACATACCTTCACTCCTGAGCTGGGCAGCAGATGTCTGTGTACCAACAGTCTGCAGTGATTTCTCTGTTTGACAACCTCCTTGCATGTGGGTAACTGGGATGTGCCCCCCTACAGTATAGAAAAGACAATGTTACATTTACTGTAAATTGTATTGGTCCTACAAATATAATTGCTATGGTGCAAAGCCATAGGTAACTGACCAGATAAGCAGCAGTTATTGTAGAGATGTGACTAATTAGCAACTAAGCTTGCAACACAACACAGTAATCATTCCAGCTAATCATGTTAGAATTTGATAAAACAATGACATAACCCGAAATCACAAGTTGATTTAGGCTGTGACACAGGACGGGGTAATAACAAACATAATCGCGTTCCTCTGCAATAATAATCACTACAATAAGAATATTGTAGTGATTGTCAAGCTGTAGCTCTAAAGTGCAAAGGCCTAATGGCAACACAGGGCTAATGCACCACACAAATAGGAGCGGCAGCACATGCAACAGGACAAAAGCTCGATCCACCCCTCCCTGCCTGTCGCCACTGAAAGGCCGGTAGCAATTAGCCTTTTCCGCCCAGGTGTGTGCGATAACAGAAAAAGGCCAAAAGCTAGATCCACCATTCCCTGCCTGTAGGCGCTCGAAGGCCGATAGCTAATAGCTTGTCTCACATGTAGGTTACTACATTTTATCCAGACCAACTAACATACAAGACATTACAAGAATCAAGCATGTACTAACTACAGCGAGCTAGATCCACCGCTTCTTGCCTGTAGCCACTCGAAGGCCTATAGCTATTAGCTTTTCTCCACACAGGTGTGTGGCTGCAGGAGCCCACATAAGCACATTTGTAGGGGACAAAGGCTCGGTCGACTGGCTGTAGCCATTAGCATAGCTAGCTATTAGCTTGCCTTACACATGGGTTACTACAGTACATTTTAAACAGACAAACTACCATTTTAAAACATTATAAGTATAAAGCATGTACTCACTTCAATGAGTGGATGACGAACTGTAGGAATAGATCCTTTTTGTTCCAACAAGAGCCGTGGAACAAATCCAGCACTTCCACCTTGTTTGAAATGCACATGCGTATAAATACTGAGTGTGTTTCTGGCACTGGTCCGTTTAAAATAAAAGTGACCCACAAAGTCCTCACTTGTTGATCCCTTGGTAAAGTAAATCGACTTTGTTGTTGGTTTAAACACCCAAGAACAGAACACTTTCTATGGGAGGACTTGGGCGCTGCCATGCTTTTCTTTTCACGGTGTCTGAGAGGGGGGAAATGGTGGAAGTCCAGTTTTGGTTCCGTATCATCGTGGGGGTGGTGGTTCAGGATTTGCAGGGAGGACTTCTGTTGGAGAAAATAAGAACATTTACCAGGGCCAGATTTTGATTATGACACCCAGATTTTTAATTTGGGCCCCCAGAGCGTGACTAAATGCCATGTACACTGACCAAAAGGCATGACAGGGTGTGCAATTCAGCTCACCGAGCAGGCAATCAAACTTTTCCAAGTGCAGGGTTCTGCATACAATAAGTCGAATTGTTTTGTGTGTTCTCACATGCCACATTCATCTTCTAACCTGACACTCTATACTAGTGATGGGTAGATGAGGCGTCATGAAACGTTTCGACACATTGCAAAACTGTATTGATACTGTGCCGATACTGTGTCGCTGAATACTGACACCTGCTGGACATTAAAACTCCCTACAGGCAACCTAGTTGACGTACTCAGCTGACATTGATTTTGTGACTTAATATATACAATAATATAATTTAAGCCATTGTATGTTATATAGTATTATTTCATATCTTCATTTACATTTAAAATTTATATTTTTTGATACAGTCGATAAAGTGGACATGTATCATAACGTAAAAATCTAAGTGAACATGTTGTGAATGAAGATGCCTTTTTTTGTTTTTTTTTTAAACAAATTTGGTCTCTCTGCCCACTGCAATGAGGAGATCTTGCCAAAAGTTATCTAGAAACAACACACTGCCATTTTAGTACACCATTTCCAAACAACAAGAAACAAATAATGCTGAATAACATGCCTGAAGTGGGTGCAGACAGCTGCTGTTCTGACTGCAGTCTACTGACGGCCTCATTGCACTTGGAGGAACTGCGGAACCAGAGTGATTTAAATCTGGGGTCTAGAAGTGTTGCTGGGGTCAACACACTGAGGTGGTTTTGTTTAAATAGGAAAGTTCTGTCGAACAAATACGATTTTTAACCTGCATAAAACAATATGATTAGTAAAGAGTCACTTTGGAAATTAATCTGAATTTAAATAGATCAAGTGAAAACTTTTTAAAATTAATTAATTATTTTAATAATACACTTTCACTTTATTATAAAATTAAATCAAAAAAGAAACCTTATTTTCCGATATGAGATGAATTATAGATTAATTTGACGATGAATGGCAAACGCTCATGGATTTCTTTTGGCAGATGCATCCCCACACATGCGCTTCCTCATAAACACAGTCTGGCGCGTCAGACAGTGACTGATACAGGAACTGTATCGGTCACGTGCTTTCCCAACGCGATACGCGCACCGACACAGTGTTTCGCTCTAAGAGCTCGACGCAGACGCCGACGCATCAGTGTTGCCGGACCCATCACTACTCTATACTACACCCATGCCTTACCATGAAAGGTTTTACAAAAGGTCTTACAAGGTTTATACAATGTTTTGACGTTCACATTGAAAACTGATTCAGAGAGATGCGATACTGATGTTTAATTGTCCTTGCAATGACAAACAGGGGGGAAAGTTAGAGAAAATCTATTTCATCTATTCATCTATTGATCTAATTTATCTTTGTTGTTTATTCATTATCTTTTACATAAAATCACATATATCATTTAACACATATAATCATTTAATAAAATGGTATGCATTTGCTGTGCCTTATAACCACATTGACAGGTGCACAGACGTCTAACCACATGCTTAAGTTCTTATACAAGTATTGTCATATACGAAGGACAATTTTGTCACATTTGCTTTTTGTTCCTATTCAGGCATAGGTGTTCAAAATCACAAGAGGGGACCTGTTAGTATTGCTATGGCTACTTGGTTGTTTCCGCATGTTAACAGGTGCACCAATGATGTGATACTGAAGGCGTGTACAAGCATCAATAAAGTGTTGTGCTTTGGGGAAGTTCGTTGGAGTTGGTGGTCTCTGAGTGAAGCGCTTACAACGCTAAGATCTCAGGCGAGCTCCCCTTGGCCAAGTAAAAACTGGTTGGCTCTCAGTTGTGCTTTATTGTTCTCGTCTCTGTGTGTATCAGTGCTGTTGTCGTATTTTCAGACCCAACAACTTCCTACATCTGTGACGAGGGGGGGAACGGGACGGTTTCAGAGTAGAACGAGGTCTGTCTCCATTGGATAAAGTTTCAAAATGTTAAAAAATGGGGAAATGCACTTCTACCGTGCTCAGCGTGTGTAAATGTGAAACATAGAGTCACAGGAACACTCCAAAATATCTAAAAAGTGGATTTTGCATGATATGACCCCTTTAATAATGAAAAGAACATACACCTTATAAGTAATTTACTCACTTTTTTTATTATTATTATTATTATTATTATTATTATTATTATTATTATTATTATTATTGCCTAGCTTGGTCAACTTTTTGTGTTAACTTAAAAAATCCTATATTTAATGTTATCCTATGTCTAATGTTATCACTTTAATTTTTACTGTCTCTATTTCAGCATTTCAGAATAGCCTTGCACAGTGTATTGGGAGCGAAACCTTATTTCCCTAATTATAAGGGCCAGGACCAACCAAAAGTTTTGTCCTGGGACTTTTCCAGTAGCGATGCCAAACCAGGCCGAAAAATGAATAACAAAATACTGATACTTTCTGACGGACAAACCGTCACAAAAACGACTGTGTATGAAAACCAAGCCTGCAAATTTGATCCAGGCAGTAGTTACATATTGGGCTACATGGTAAAGGGAGAGTCGCCCCCATACCATTCAACTCTAACAAGAAATACTCAGGTTTTCAGAGGCGCCCACATCACCATCACTGATGTCCTTATCAAGGAGGGGGAAGCCCTCCTTCAGCCGACTTCAGTACTTACCCCGCTGGCTAAAGTCTCCGGTCAGCAAGATTTCATGACGATAGAAGGGGAAGTTACTGAAGTAATTGTATTTATAACAGCAGCCAACATATTAAATTATATCATAAAACCAGCAAAGAACAATGTTGAATGCTGATGTCACAATTTTGTGGGAATATGGGGATAAATAAATTTACTTTACTTACTTTACTAAAAATTTGTCTAACTAATCAATCTGCCTTTTTTCTCCACCACAGGTCTCAAGTGTGAATAAGGTGTTCTTGGGAAAGGACAAAATTCCCCTCTGAAAATTAACACTGCATAAGGTAGAGTGTCTAAAGTGTCATTTTATTTCGATAATGATAATAAGCCTTTTCTTTCTTGCTTGAATAATGCTTATGTAACATGAAATGTTATATAATCATTAACGTTTTTACTGCAGTACCGACGCGTCGCCACGGTGCAGCGAGTGCATCGCTGACTAAATATTTTTAATCCTTTAGCCAGCTGAAAAAAATCAGGACGCTAGTGTTGAGGGACCTCATCTGTAAAATCTGTAAATAAAAGAATAATAAGGTTATTATTAAGGTCCCACATGCTCAAACAAAGGAGGCACTGCGGCCTGCATGTAATGTCTTCATCCTAATAGTGGTGAGTGAGAACAAAGAGATTTCAAATCTGAGCGCCAAAACCAGGCGCCAGGCTGGGGAACCATACCTGGCTCCCCTGCTGAGACATCCAACTCCTGCTGATAAAAGCGACAAACGGAGGAGAAACTTGGACGTCAGCCATCCTGATTGGATCACACAATAGGAGGGGCGTGACCAAAAACACGGTTATAAAAGCCGCCGTGACCGAAGACTCGTCCCTTGTTCTCTCCGACCTTGTCCCGTCTCCCTTTGTTCTCTCCAACCTTGTCCCTTTCCCTTCTCTTCTCGCCTTCGAGACAACTGCAGACCTTTCTTCTCTCCGTCCACCTGGAGCTTCCCTCTGCACCGGCACACCTGGAGCCTCCACCGCAGCCAGCAGCTGAACCGTGGACGCCCATCTACTTCCAGCCATCCGGCAGGAAACCGCCAGCTTAACGGCCTAACTCGCCGCCGCATCACCTGATCATGACGCGATCACTGCAACGCACACGTGGACCGGACCGGACCGCAGCAGCGCAAGCACGCACGCCCGCAACGCCGGATCTTCTCACCAGGATTAAGCAGTAAGGCAGAGGCATTCTTAGGCTATCAGTAATTGTTTTATTGTTGTGTTGTAACGCTGTTATAGATCTGCGTGAATCTAAGAGGTGCACATTGAAGTGTCGTAATTTGTGATTGTGCTAGCTTAAGTGCTTTATTGTGGTACTGTGTGGTTGTTCGGTTTCTGCTGTGACTACGCCAAGCACACGTTTAAACCAAAACTTTGGTTGTGATTTGCTGAGTTATTCAAGATAGTGTTGACACTAGAGTTAATATTAATCTTTTAATAAAGCGTTCATAATTTAATTGGTCTGTGATTATTTGTATATGGTTTTACAGCACTAGTGAATTGAGTCGGCTATGGTACAGAGCTCATACTTCAACCAACTTAAATACAATTGAGACTGTATTGGCTATTCCAAATTGGTTATTGGTCCCTGGCAACAGGGTGGTGCCCCGTAAATTAAGTGATTATTAATTACATTAATAATTATTAAATCAATAATAGTTAAGTGTTTCACTTACCAAACTACAGACTTTGTCATATAGTTATATATATTTAAGCTAATAACCAAGTTTTGTGAATCTAAATTATAAACATAATTGGTATCTCCACTCAGGAGCAATAAATCCAATTATTATAATTTGTGCTCCTCGCATATCCCCAACACTAGTCTTGTTTTAACCACCAGGTGGCGCAGCGTTGATCAGAAGCCTCCAAAGCACTACAGCGTAACTGAGGTCCGACTGTTAATTTCTACCTGTAACACATATATTACACCAAAACTTATTTTACTATTAAGTTTTTTCTATTAGGTATATGTTGTGTGCTCAAATGTGGGGAATATGAAGGGCAACAACTTGTTGATGGCTTAGTTATTTTCTGTTCACTGCAAAGTTATAATTGTTCTGTGTGGTTTAGAACAGACCTGCGCCACAGCAGCAAAAGATTCTTGTTTTCATTCTCCTCAGCTTTTTCATGTTTTAAATAGCAGGCGTCTCTTAAGAATATGTACACACCCACCGCTCTAACATCTAATACAACACATTGACTTAACATATTTCCATGATTATGGATCGTGGTTTAATTAATATAATTTGAATGCGCATGGCCAAGTAAAGACATAAAGCGCAGTCCATCAGCGACTACAGCCGCTTATTTAGGTTTTAAACTTTCACAACTTGTTAATTAATGTTTTTCAATCGTCATAGGTTTTACGTAGATAACTGTAATAATCATAGAAATTTGTTTTACAGCAGTTGTCTATCGTAACTTTCACATACGTCAATCAAAAAAAGTTGTTCTCTTGTTACCTCTGCTTATAATTTGGTGGAGACATTAAACTCTTACACAAACACGTGACGTGTTTTGGAGACATTTGTCCAGACAGAGTGACCAATACACAAATGTATGGATGTGCAAATGGCGGGGCAGCAGTCTTAGCAGAGAGCTCCAGACTGCCGCTCGAATGAAACACGAGATCGAATGATATGTGATGTGTTTCGTACTCAGATGACTTGGATCTGAGTTCAACCAAGCTTTTGTTTGTCTCATGTTTGCTCACAGTCGCAAAGGCAAACTTCACATGCCTCCCCTCCTCCGTAGAGGCGCCTACACATGCTAATGTGTTGCTACCACTCGATCACCAGGTGAGAAATACTTCAGCTCCGGGAAAAAGCTCTGTGGGAGAATGGGCTGCATCGGGCAGTGTGATCAGCTGCAGGTCATGCAGCAAGTAGTTTGTTCTACATACAGTCGTAGCACTTAAAAGGTGTCAGCCTTTACGGCAACCCCACACTGGCCTTTATGACGCTGTCCTATACTCATGTTATATAGGCCCATGTAGAGTTACCTATCAACACCTCCATGGTGTAATGCTTTGTTTATTGTTTAACAGCCTTGATGTGTAAATTTTTTGCCCCGGATTCGAATCCCGGTGAAAGCAGGAGTTGTAATTACTGAACATTTTTATATTTTGGCATACAAAATAGTAACAAATGATTAATAGGGCTGGCAGCCTGTATTATTTAGCAGAGCTACAACCATGTTCCCAGGAGGTTCACCAGCCGCTTTCGGCAGTGAGTCATAGACGGACGTTGTTCTGCCCGCTTTCATGTAAACACGGAACTCTTCACAGTTTTTTCAAACGTAGATTTTGTTAATTTCGGGTGACGAGGGGGGGAACGGGACGGTGGAGACAATATGTTAATGTCTCTGTGCCAATACGTAGTAGGTGATGGGGTTTGAAGTTTGCTTTTGGAACTGAATCAGCATCAGACGCTGTAACTCGCGTGAAGCGAGTTCCAAATCCACTGTGTTGCCTGTGTAATAAAACATTGTTTTTCTGCAGATATTGTGGTAAATGTCATTACGGTAAAGTATAATAATGCAGCTTCCGTTTAAAGAACACATTGACTATCTCTTACTGGTTTAACTGTTTAACTTGACCACCTTAAAAGTGGTCAAATTGGTTTATGTTATTAGTTATTTTCAATAAAAATCCTCTTACAGATTTTATGTGAACGTACATAAGAACTGCGTTTAAAAGCACTGAAGTGAAAGGTTTTTAATGTCAGGAGTATAAGAAAAAAGACCATTGGTTTTAGAAGCCAGATGTTGTTTAATTAGTAGGAGATCAGATCAGGGGACTCTGCCGGTGTGCGCACCCAGCTGATTCATTCCGCCTCCAGACAGGCTCTTGCAGCGACATGTTTGGGGTCATTGTCCTGGAAAAGACGATGCCGTGTTTCAATATACTTTCTAATATATGGCCCCACTGTGCGTTTGATTATGGACTCCTCGAAAAACTGTCTATCCATAATCCCCTCGAAAATAATCATCGGTCCTAGTCCCCACCTAGAAATCATTCCCCAAACGTGGAGTTTGAGGGGATGCTTAGGTCGCGGTTTGGAAACCAAGTGTCCTTTCTCTGCGAAACTCATTCTGGCAAAATGCTCCAATGCCACAGGCGATTCGTTTTTCCCCAAAACGAGAAAACGGGAAACAGCTTTAAATCCATTAATGTGTTTGGTTTTGAAACCACAGTTTTCAGCTCGTTTATTTGTTTTTAACACGCTGCTTTGAATAAATGCCATTTGTCCTTTTTAAAAGAGATAATGGGGGTTTTTCGTTACAATACGAAGTTACTGGACTTACTGGGAGCGTGTCCAGACACATTAAAAGGTCCTCCGGGTTTAAAACGTTCTAAAAGGACGTGTTTTCTCGTCTTCCCAGCTTTTATTCTGGAGGGGGAAATCAAACGTAGAACGTACACAGACCCGACACTTAAACACGAGGACATACTGTATAAAGACAGCAGCGACATCAGCAACTGACAACAAACACTAGCACGTATTGACAACTTGATCCAAGTCATCTGCCTATGAATAAGCGGCTCCTCAGCACCATCGTTGGAACGTCACATCACTGTCAGCTCCAGACGGTGACGCCACTTCCCCGATTCTCTTGTTGCCTGCATTTGACAAGCATACATTTCTGGTTAAGCTCTGTCTGGACACATCATCTGTCATTCGGGCTCTTATGTTTCATTCAGAATCAGAGCAAACTATAGGTCATTGCGGTCTGAGTAAATTTTAAGAGTTTGGTTAAACTTAAAAGCTGCTATAACAAGACAACGACTTAGTTATTCGTTCTTTGCTTTTTTCTCAAAACGAAAAATCAGCTTTAAATCCAACTCGGTGCCTTGTGTCGAAAAAACAAAAACAATTGAATTCCGTCAATTAAAATTACGAGTTGAAAAGGAAAACCAAGTTTGTTTTGTATTTTTTCCTCATGATCAACAAACTAGAAGACGAGTATAGATATACATATAAAATACATTTATAACACAGATTGATCAATAAATATAGATTCCTATTTTATGTTATTATACTTATATTGTCGTATTGGATTGGCTGGAGGAGGGACTGTGTCTCTCAGCTGGCCTGGAAACTGTGTAAAAACATCAGCAGCTTCGGCAATTGACAACAAACACTAGCGCACACTAGCGAGCAAAGACGCATAATAATCTATAATATTGAAAAATGAACTACTCTACATTTAATGATACAATACCATGGCATCTATTTTTCAATAGGTCTGGTGTAATATATGTGTGTTACAGGTAGAAATGAACAGTTGGTTCTTAAAAGATGCCTGCTATTTAAAGACGCAAAAAAGCTAAGGGGAATGCGAACAATAACATTTTGCTGCTGTGGCACAGGGCTGTGTTAAGAGAACAATTCCAACTTTGCAGTCAGCAGAAAATAACTGAGCCATCAACTATTTTATTCAGAAAAAAATGCATAGTAAGAGCAATAACAAGGGATCAAACTCAGGCAAACTATTTAAATGTAATTTATTGTTTTAAATGGCTCCCACTTTTGATCCTAAAACGTTGTAGTTGACTGTGTTTTCTAGCCTCTTGTAGAATAACCACTGATCAAGTTTTGGTTCTGACCAGTTAATCATTTAAACTTCAAATGCATCTATCATCGTTTAACTTTCTCCTTCTAAATAAGCGCCTTTGTATCTTTTTATAGTTTTCAACTTGTGAGCGTCTAAATATCGGGTGGTTTTCAGTGATTTTTCAGCGTTTCCATTAGTGTGTATTAGAGTGTGTGATGTCAGAGCTAGAATGTGAGGGCAAGTTTTTTAAAGCCAGGTTTATTTTAACTCATTACTATAGCCACAGTTTTTATTCTATCAACGTAATTTTTTCACTCGTTTGTAGTCATACTTGTCGCTGTGTCTAGCTTAGCCGTCAGACCTATACTTTAGTCGCTATCGACCTCACAGCACAGAGAGATCCTAAATTTCCCCTATAGTCTCTAATGATATTTCCGCCAGACGTCTGGGGAAAAACACAGAAGGAGACACAGCAATCTTTAGCCCTCAAACATGAAATTCAAACCAGTTGCTCATTGAAGTCTTGGGATTCATAAAGTGAAGTTATTTCTGTCATAACTATAACTGTTTTGCTGAAATAAGCCTATTTATCAGCGTTGAAAGTCTGCTTTCACAGAGCAGATTGAGCCTGATTTTTCCACCTTTTGTCTCCATGACAACATCAACTAAAACAGTTTAATTGACAGGTCAAGCTCTTGATACACAGTGTGTTTTCTATGTTCTTTTGCTTTGATTTCTTACCTGTTTCTTTATCAGATTTGTCTTTTTTCCGCTTAGTCAGAGTTTTTGTGATCCTTAACAATGTCTCTTGATAAATCTTTTTCAACTTTTTAATCTTTGTCAACTTCTCAATGTTGTTCAATTTTTCAATGTTGGTCAACTTTTTATTGTTGGTAAATTTTTTAACGTTGGTCAACTTTTTATTGTTGGTCAACTATTTAACGTTAGTCAACTTTTCAATGTTGGTCAACTTTGTTGACTTTTTTATCTTTTTAACCTTTGTCATCGTTTTGTTGTAGTCAACGTTTTGACGTGAGTAGCTTATCAGCGTTTTGAGCTGTAAGGAATTACTTTTTCTAGTTTCTTCATATGAGCATTAAATATTTAAGGTCCATGCACATGCTTTTTTTCCATGCCAAATAATGCTAAAGAATTGGACCTAGATGTCTTAATAGTGTTTGTAACTTTTCATGCCAAAAGACTGTAGATTGTCCACACGAGCCGTCTGAAAATGTGTGTTTTAAGCTCTCGTCCACAACGATATGTTTTATAGTTGTGTCGCAAGCCAAGTTGACCGCCACACCTCTTTGAGGAAGCGCATAGCCGTGACTCTCTGCGGGAATCAAAAGTCATGGTCACTGAATATATTGTACCAGTGAAAAAAGCTATCTCGTCTGGAGTTTAATCTTATTTTTGATCCAGAATCTGACCCTGTTGAATTAGGTATGTTTCAATGGCAATGTCAAATTTCATTCAATTTATTGATTTATATGATATGTATTTAGATTTTTAGTGGCTGCTAACACTAATAGTAATGGTTGCAAATAGCCTATGCAGTCTGAATTACAGACAGATAACATTAACAGAACATTTATAACACGACTATAGCTTGTTTTGGAGCATAGCGCGATAAACTAATATAAACTTATTTTTACACATTTTTTCTCCTATTCCTGCTGCTGCTGTGTCAAAAATAATTTCTCCATAATGGGTTCTTCAGCTGCAGCTTATTTTTTACATATTTGTCTGTAATTATGTGCAAATGTGGGAACTGTGAATGCCTCCTGATGCATGGTCTGACAACTGTTGCTGTCTAGATGTTTAATACTGTTGTGGAAATCTTTTTACAAAGGAGTTAACCAGAGATCATCAGTGTGATAAACCATCTCAAAGTTTACCCACAATACATTTATTAATATGACATGGTATTTTATAATAAAATTCAGATAAACCTTATCACAAGCCTGAACCAGTTGCCAAACCTACTGTCATGTATGGTTGACGATCCAGGACTGGAGCCAGCCAGTATGTCTGAATGTGTGTTTATTACAGAACGTAATTAATATGCAGTATATAAGGCAAGTTATGGACAATTACACATGCATGGATTAATCAGTATTTCAGAATTTCATAAACAATTTTAGAACATTTTACTATTAACAGATTAATCACTGCATAACCTAACTGGGAACACTGGTTTACAAACCTAGCTTTGGTTCTAAATACATATTGACCCAACATATTTTTATTTGCTTTTAGTAATTGGTATAATATATCAAGTGCTAATATATAATAGAAATGTAGTTTTTTTTCGTCATAAATTTGACAGTACTATGTCTGTGTGTGTGTCAAATCGTTGCAGGTATCTAGTCTAGAGAAGTCTTGTCAGCTGCTGCTGGGGACTTCTAGGGCGAAGAGTCCAAGTTGTCATCCCATCTTCCCTGGTCTTGTGGATCAGGGCAGTGTTTTCTGAGGGACAAAGCTCTTATGTTGGAACTAGACCACCTGTGAAATAACTACAGTAAATTACTGTTTTCATTGCAATATCTGAATAAAAGTTAAAATATTATAATACATTTTTCCTCAGAAAAAAAAATTCATTGAAACAGCAATAGTCAAAGCCAACCTTATTGTCTACCAATGCACTACACTGTATTGCTGGCTAAGTTACCTTCACAGTTCGATGTGCAGACCACGGAATGAATCGGTAGGATTCATAGTTATGTTGAAAGCATAGTTTCTGAAGTGGAACAGGTACAGTCATGGGCAGTTGGCTGGGGAGATGTGAGGATTTTTTTGTCTTCTTTGTCTTCTAGTAGATTAATGAAATGTCCAGTATATCCTATGTAGGTCACAACCTTCATAAATGTAAACAATATGTAGAGGTAGTCGAAACAGTTATGGTGTTTGGAGCAAACACTTTTTCAACTTAGCTTTTATAGTGCTGTTTTTTTTAAATCTTGGCATGGCATTAATGACTTCCTTTTGTCTCGCTGCTAAAATTCTGCTCAGGTGGGACAGGGATGTTTACAAGGTCCTTCATAAAACGACCTGTGTCCAGCAGAGCTTTATCATTTCCACGAATGCTTCTAGCATTCACTGTTATGAGTTTTTCCGCACCTAACTACTCCCGCATCCTTTAAGCTACAGAAACCATTCCAATATTAAAATGTTCAGCTTTATAAGGAGAAGTGTTCTATTACTTTTCTCATTCATATGTTTCATATTTTTCAAGTTATTAAGCTTTTTTCAACTTTTTTTCCCCATTGAAATGAATGGAAGAAGGATTTCAAATCCTCTTCAGCTTTGTCTGCTTTCAGCTTTAACTACTTCAACACACTTTAAGCTACAGACACCATTTAAACTACAAAACAATCTTCAACTATTCAACTATTAATGTCTTGTTTAGCATTTTGATATCTTTAACAGGTTTTGAGTTATAGCAGTTTAAGCATAGGGTGGTTTTTTAGGAATTCTCAGCTTTTCCATTGTGTGTGTTGTGTCTAATTGAGTGGGAGATTTCACAGCTAGAGTGTAGAGAGACGCTTTCTTACGCCAGAACTTTTCTCGTCACTACAACCACAGTTTTCACTCCATCAACGTATTTTCTTCACTCGTTTGTAGTCATACTTGTCTTCTTACCAATGATGTGCCTGGCTAAGCCATCAAAACTACACTTTAGTCTGTATCTGCCTCAAAGCACAGAGAGTTCCAGAAATCCTCCCATTCACTCCAATGGAAAATACTCTCTTGCTTCTGGGTAAATCACAGAGGGACAGGCATTTTTAAATCGCGACTGCGGCCACAATTTTCAATCCTCAAGCATAAAACTCAGACCAGTTGCTCATTGAAGCCTTGTAATTCATAAAGTGAAACTATTTTTGTGATAACTTTTATGGTTTTTGTGTAACAAGCCTGTTAAGATGGCGTGGAAATCAGCCTCACTCCAGCTCTTTGTTCTGATCAGTGGAGGTTCCTGCCTGTTCCATGGCAACAGCGCAGCTGCAGCAGATAAGGGATTGAGCACATTAGCACTTTGACTTACAAGTCAAACTCCTAATGCTCACAGCAGCTCTATGCATATTATTGATAAATTCATTGCATTGTTGATTCCCCATAAAAGCAGGTGTAGATTAAGCTTTTTTTAAACTACCTGGTCTTTCTAATAGTTGAGGGGGTGTTTTCAAGGAGTTAATTCAACATTACAGCATTCAACAATGTATGCAAATTTATAGCACAATGCATTGTGGGTGATGCACCATGACAGAAAGTAGTGACCCTTGCAATGTATAATGAACAATTTTTGGATTAGGATTTATGTCTAATTACAATGTTTTTTTTTATTAATTTTACTTTTTTAATTGTTTTTTAATCACAGAATGTTCTTCAGCTTTGTCCTTTTGCTTACACAGTAGAAAAGTCAATAATGCATTTTTTTCTATTATACTATGCACATTTGGCTCAGGTAACACTTTCTAGACTACTGCAACATTCCACAAAATAATGAGTCCCTCTTGACAAGCAAGAAGCAGAGCCAATTAACTGACTGTTCAGTTAATTCTGCATTTATCTACAGGTGAAATTATTCATGTCTTAGTTGCTGAGATTAGACTGTGCAGGCAAAGAGACACACAACACTAGCACCTCTTGGTGAGCTCCCTTAATAGGAAAGAAATCTCACTTGTTTTTCACACACCCAACAAATCACTGCTCATTGATGGTCACTCCCACACACAATCCCCTCACCCACGGTGTACCACACAAAAAAGAACAAGAACAAAAAGAACACATTACAACCATAAATGAACAAGATGCTAAATTATTTCACCAAAGTTATAAAATTTTTTGAATCCAAAATTTAACTATAAGACTTTAACACAAGAAAGGTTGTTTTACCCATAAGCCTTAGCAGCTCAGGGCAGGACTTACTGCTGTGAGCCACTACAATATGTTAAAATTGAAATTGCAATGATTGATGCATGATTTTGTTTTAAAACTCAAAAAAACTCTCATTTGCTTTAGGTTTAGCGTTTTGAAACTGCTGCAACATTCATCCATCCATCCATCCATCCATCCATCCATCCATCCATCCATCCATCCATCCATCCATTTTCATCCGCTTATCCGGGGCTGGGTCGCGGGGGCAGCAGTCTAAGCAGAGAGTTCCAGACTTCCCTCTCCCCAGACACTTCCTCCAGCTCTTCCGGTGGGACCCCAAGATGTTCCCAGGCCAGCCGAGAGACGTAGTCTCTCCAGCGAGTCCTAGGTCTTCCTCGGGGCCTCCAACCGGTGGGACATGCCCGGAACACCTCCCCAGGGAGGCGTCCAGGAGGCATCCAAACTAGATGCCCGAGCCACCTCAGCTGGCTCCTCTCGATGTGGAGGAGCAGCGACTCTACTCCGAGCTCCTCTCGGGTGACAGAGCTCCTCACCTTATCTCTAAGGGAGCGCCCTGCCACCCTGCGGAGGAAGCTCATTTCAGCCGCTTGTATCCGTGACCTTGCCCTTTCGGTCATGACCCAAAGCTCATGACCATAGGTGAGGGTAGGAACGTAGATTGACCGGTAAATTGAGAGCTTTGCCTTTCGGCTCAGCTCCCTCTTCACCACGACGGACCGATACACCGACCGCATTACTGCAGCCGCCGCACCGATCCGTCTGTCAAACTCACGCTCCTTCTTTCCCTCACTCGTGAACAAGACCCCAAGATACTTAAACTCCTCCACTTGAGGCAGGAACTCTTCTCCAACCTGGATAGAGCAAACCACCTTTTTCCGGTCGAGAACCATGGCCTCAGATTTGGAGGAACTGATTCTCATCCCAGCCGCTTCACACTCAGCTGCAAACTGCACCAGCGCACGCTGGAGGTCCTGGCCCGATGAAGCCAACAGGACAACATCATCTGCAAAAAGCAGAGATGCTATCCTGTGGTCCCCAAACCAGACCCCCTCCGGCCCCTGGCTGCGCCTAGAAATTCTGTCCATAAAAATAATGAACAGAACCGGTGACAAAGGGCAGCCCTGACGAAGTCCAACATGCACCGGGGAGGCTGAGAAGTGTGATCCCCCTATAGTTGGAACACACTCTCCTGTCCCCCTTTTTGTAGAGAGGGACAACCACCCCGGTTGTCCAGTCCAGAGGAACTGTCCCCCTCCTCCACGCGATGTTGCAGAGGCGTGTCACCCAAGACAGCCCCACAACATCCAGAGACTTGAGGTGCTCAGGACGGATCTCATCCACCCCAGCTGCTCTGCCACCGAGGAGCTTACTAACTACCTCGGTGACCTCAGCCTGGGTGATGGGCGAGTCCGCCTCTGAGTCCCCTGCCTCTGCTTCCTCAGCAGAAGGCATGTCGAAGGGGTTGAGGAGATCCTCAAAGTACTCCTTCCACCGTCCGATAACATCCCCAGTTGAGGTCAACAGCTCCCCACCTCCACTGAAAACAGAGTTGGTAAAGAACTGCTTCCCCCTCCTGAGGCGCCAGACGGTTTGCCAGAATCTCTTTGAGGCCGAGCGATAGTCCTCCTCCATGGCCTCCCCGAACTCCTCCAAAGCCCGAGTTTTTGCCTCCGCAACGGCACGGGCTGCAGCACGCTTGGCCTGCCGGTACCCATCAGCTGCCTCAGGAGTCCTACAGGTCAACCATACCTGGTAGGACTCCTTCTTCAGCTTGATGGCGTCCCTTACCTCCGGCGTCTACCACCGGGTTCGGGGATTACCACCACGACAGGCACCGGAGACCCTGCGTCCACAGCTCCGAACGGCCGCGTTGACAATGGAGACGGAGAACATGGTCCACTCAGACTCTATGTCTCCCACCTCCCTCGGAATCTAGTCGAAGCTCTCCCGGAGGTGTGAGTTAAAGGTCCGTCTGACAGAGGGTTCAGCCAGGCGTTCCCAACAGACCCTCACAATACGTTTGGGCCTGCCAAGTCGTTCCAGCCTCCTTCTCTGCCAGCGGATTCTACTCACCACCAGGTGGTGATCAGTTGACAGCTCAGCCCCTCTCTTCACCCGAGTGTCTAAAACATATGGCCGAAGGTCAGGTGAAACTACAAAGTCTATCATCGACCTCCGGCCTAGGGTGTCCTGGTGCCATGTGCACCGATGGACACCCTTATGTTCGAACATGGTGTTTGTTATGGCCAAACTGTGCCTAGCACAGAAGTCCAATAACATAACACCATTCGGTTTCAGATCAGGGAGGCCGTTCCTCCCAGTCATGCCTCTCCAAGTATCACTGTCGTTACCTACGTGGGCATTGAAATCTCCCAGAAGAACGATGGGGTCCCCAGTTGGAGCGCTTTCCAACACTCACTCATAAGCACAAATGACGGTGAGTGACCTATCCCCCACCCGTGGGCCCCGGCCACCAGGCGCTCGCATACAAGCCCCAACCCTGGGCCTGGCTCCAGGGTGGGGCCCCGGCTGCGCCATACCGGGCGACGTCTCTGGCCTTGGTGGTTTGTCTTTCATAGGGGGGTTGTGAACCGCTCTTAGTCTGGCCCGTCGCCCAGGACCTGTTTGCCTTGGGAGACCCTACCAGGGGCATTTAGCCCCCGACAACATAGCTCCCGGGGTCATTCGGGCACACAAACTCCTCCACCACGGTAAGGCGGCGGTTCAGGGAGGAGATTGCAACATTCTAGTCTTTGTTTAATAAAATAAACATGTCAAAATGACTAAGAATTTCTTTTATATCTGGAGGAAACTCTTCAGCCAAGTGATCTTGCAGTTGTTGTGTCCTGTAGCTCAATGGTTTAAGTCCTTGACTCTGGACTGGGGGATCTGGGTTTGATTCCTGTCTGAGGCATCTTAATGATATCACATTATTATATAAATATTTGTATTTCCCAAATAAAGTGAGTTATACAGATGGAGCGGTTCATTTTCGCTGATTTCAGTCGACTGTCAGTCACCTTTCTGACGCTGATCACACACTTATCACACCCTCATCAGCCGACTGTCAGCAGCCCCCCTCCTTGGTCTGTCTGGGGAAGGTGTTAAAAATGTTAATGAGGCCACCCCCATTTTAGCACCAAAGACGCAATTACAGGGTAAAACCAAAAGGTGGAGCTTTAGTATCTTACCCGTAGAGTTAGGGTCAAACAGCAAGTATAGGCACAGTTCTGAGAACAGGACATAGATCTGATAATGTCAGTTCTACACTGTTTGCTAGGGCATACAGACAAACAGACAGAAAGACAATAGTCTGACTAAACAGTGAACTAAAAAGTTGAGAAAACTTGAAAAGTTGACTTCATTTCAGAATTGAATGTTGTACTAACTTTTATTTAATCATAGATAAGCACCGGCCGCTCACGCTACCACAGCTGCCAAACTACCTTCTGGAGGTTTATCAGTTACTGACTGTATTAGGTTGAGTTGGACTTCACAAATGAAATTATTAAATTCTCATACTATATATTATTCTTATTCACTTGAATGTAGTGTGTGTCAGTCTGCCTGCTTCAGGAGCTGTTTTAAATTAAAAAAAGAACATTTCAATGTTCTAATCAAGCTTAGATGAACATAACAATAGAGAGCCTCTTTTCAGCCAGAACCACCATCCACAGCACCAGTTAGACTGGTTTCACACCACCCCCTTCTCCCCAAAGCACCAGAGTCCTGCAGTGCTGTTACCTGATGTAACCAGATACATTTGTGAAATACTTCATCCATCCATCACTTATAAGAGCCTAGTGGTTAAAGCACACAACTTCTCACCCACAGTTTTTAATTAAACTGTTTTTGTTAGTTGGTGGTTTAAAATAAGAAACTTTTATATCCTGAAGCCTTAGACTTAACACTTTCTTTTTAACAAGTTTTATTTACAGATTTTATAAACGTCCAGTTCATTTGACCTTTTTCTAAACCAAGTTGTCTGAAAGTTGGGTCACTACATTCTTTTAGAGCAGAAATGTTTCTCAAGGAGCTTCTACGTTATGTCCTTCATGGGGGACATGGTCTTCACACCTTCTCACAGTTCTTTGTTCAACTGATGAGCCAGTTCTTTACAGGTGTGAAGTGAAGCCTATTGTAAATAGAGGATAGTGCCTAACTTTACTCAGACTGAAGGTTCCTGCACTTTTGGTAATGTTTCTGCTTTAAGAAAAGTCTGTAAGTTAACTTGAAAATTATTGAGCAGTCACAATCAGCCGATTGCAGTGACATTTGGCAGTAAAAGGTGACTGAAATGACACGGAACTGAAAGAATATCAGCTGGCATAACTCATAACACATATGTATGCAGATCTCTGTATTTTGTGTCACTTGAATTTGTGTGGTAAACGAAAGACACCAGAGGCAAGTTTACACCAGGAGTCTCTAGCTGGGAGCTTCTGTGCCTTAACCACTAGGCTGTTGGTCCTCTGAGGGAGACCTACTGTATGGACAGTAACTAAATTCCTTCATACAGCATTATGTTAACAGAGCCTTGATTTGAGTGGAACCTTTAAAGTTATGGATCCACGAAGAATTTTCTTGTTAAGCAGTTAACAAATATATCTGGTTTTCATGGCTCAGGTGAAGTTGTGTGGAAGTTGAGTCATGTCAACTCTTTCAGTCTGGTGTGCTTCTTGGGGGAGTGTTCATCACACCTACTCACTTTTGTGTCTTTTGTTCATGTAACGAGCCAGTTCTTTGCAAGTGTGAAGTGAAGCCAAACTGGAGGATGATATGGAACTTCCCTCAGACTGAGGAAGCTTTTGGTCTTTGTCAGTTGTAAGAAAATGCCAGTAAATTTAGAGCTAAACATTACAATACAGTAATACATACAATACAGTATAATTAAAACAAATAAAATATTCATGTGGATGTTGACTGAATGTTTGACTAAAGGGCATTGTATTCATAACAGCTGTAATTTTCTACTTCTTGCTTAGACATAAATAACTTTAAGTTCAGTTGTAAACGCTCATTTCTGTTTTCTCTCTCTCTCTCTCTGTCTCTCTCTCTCTCTCTCTCTCTCATATATATATATATATATATATATATATATATATATATAGTACACAAACCCCATGCACTTCCAATCTGCCTGTGGGCCTGGATTACACATCACTGCTCCACCTGGTGCATGAATGTGCATGAATGTGCAATTGCAGGTAATTTCTTAAAAAAGGTTTAGGGGGCGTTAACAAGGCAGCCACGCATTAAGTATATCACAGTGGGGGGTCATGACTGGTGTAGGGGGGCTTGGTGGAATGATACCTAAGTCATGCTAATGTCATGACAAGATCAGTGTGAAATCCTGCAGCAACGAGGCAACGAAAATTTGCCGCTCCATCTGTATGCTTAATGTATCACTATATTAGTAATCTATATCATGAATGAAGAACTTTTAGAAAGTTTTAGTTTTTCAAGTAGGTTTTATATAGCTCCTCTGAGCAGTGATTTAAGCAGCTAGTTTAGCCCAGTGACAAGAAAGCATAACTCTAATGTAGGAATTCCTAGTTCAAAACCTGACTGGAGCAAGTCTTTAAACAATATTCAGAAGAATGATTTACAGAACTGTTGTCATGTGTGAAACACTTTACAGTTTTCAGTGACTCCACAAGACTGAAACTATAACCAACAGTCCTTAGTTGATTCACTATTTTTGATTGAATTAATTAAATTCGACTCCAGGTTGTTTTCTTTTTTGTGGTAGTTTAAGTAGCGCTGCCACTTTGAAATGCTTTGGAAAATTCAACCAGCTGGACGAATGACCTCAAGCCGAACTTCAGCAACACGATGAACCGTGACCCAGAACCCTGGTCCTGGATCAAGGCGAAACTGCCAACTCATCCAAACCGGTAATGGGAGACACTGTACAGTGGCCTACAGCTCTGAATTAAGGCAAGACAAGCATTTCTAATCTTCTGAGAATTCTTGTGTTTCTCAAAGCGCTAAAATTGAATATTCTAAATTCATAAGTTATCCTTTACTGGTTTTATAAGTTAGAAACAATTACTCTATTCTCTTGATCAAAGCTATCACACACTTATAGATTGACTGCTGTGTTTTGTATGATTGTGTTTCTCATACGAATGCTTCTCAATGTTATTTGCAATTAACATTATCTGTCATATAAGCTTTCAACACACCCAAACACATACACCCTCATTCACCAACATCTGTTCCCTGTTCATGCATTGCTGATCATTTGAGATCATTTGATGCTTATTGTTTGCTCATTTCTTGTTCTTCTATTTTTTTATTTCATTCATTGTTGTTAATCATAATTAGTAACTCATTAAATTGACATCTGGCGTTTGAAAGCGTGATTTCAGCTTTAAAACAAACCTGGTGTCACCATTAAGGTGACATATATCATGTCACCTTACTATTACTGCTGTAAACTTACCTTACTCCATACTGCCTTGTTTAGATCTAATCGGTTGAGTCTGACTCAATCAAAGACATGCACCTTTGATGTCTAAATGATTCAGTTTGTGTTATGTCTGTTTATTTGATTTACTCAGTTTGTGCAGTTGTGCACTTCATAGCTCAAATCAAAATGTGATTCACTGCAGAAGAAACAATAAATCACACATCTGTGTATCTTCTTTAATCCTTTGCTCTGACATTATCTGACAGCCCTTTGATGCTTTAAAGATAAGAGATTAGTATAACAATGTAATACAGTGTCCTGATTTTGTCCACACTGACAGCAGAGTCAGCCATTAATCACCCAGACATGAGAAAGCAAAGAGATAAAGGCAGAAAAAGATGAACAGATGGACCATTCAGGACACTTTTGTGCCCTTTAGCTCTGGGAGATTCTTGCATTGAAGCTTTACTACAGGAGACGGCAGGAAAGGATTTTTATAGTGCATTGCCAATCTAAGGTGAGTCACAAAATTATTATGTGATATTAACAGGAATGCTTTAGATTACTGCTCAAGTGTAAGAATGTTGGGATTTACTGAGCATCTACTTCTAACACCGATTTATCTGCTATATACTGTACATAGGAATGTGATAATACTATATGATAAAAAGGGTAAAAAGCTGAGGTGTTGAAACTTATCTACACATATTTTATAAATACAAGGTTGTTCATTTGTACCAAGACAGGTGTAATATAACAAAAGAAGCTTTTAAGAATATAATTTAGCTTTAAAACGCACCATGCACCTTTGTCTGCGCTGTTATATCCTTCAGTTAAATAAAAAATTCTCATTTGTTTTAGAGAAACATTGAATTGAGAGGAGCTGTTGAATTCTCCACATGGTTCTATTGGTTAATTGGTTTCTATAATAAAGCAAATATAAAATATAAATTACATCTAATTACATCAGTGATGCTCTGGTATGACAAACTTACAGTAAAATGAACATGAAGACACCTGTTGGTAGGTGCATGTCTCACTGTTGTCACGGAACGGCAGATAAAGGACCCACATGCACAGCACAGAGGCAGGATAATGATCAAACACAGGTTTATTGCTATAAGCGGAGTCAGACGGTCCAGGTCATACACAAAAGGCTCAGCAAAAGGTACAAAGGGGGGCAGGCGATCTCGAGTCCAGTACGTAGGCGAGGTTCGATACACGGGAGGTCACGGCAAAAGTACAGGCAGGGATAAAGCAAAACTCACGGTCAGATAGTAGTCCAGGGTCAGGCAGGAAACGACGGTGAAAGCAAACGGGAACAAAACACGAGGAACACGGAACACGAAACTCATGAAACTCGACAATCTGGCAAAGGACTATGGGAACAGGTGGTGGCTAAATACACAGAGTGATTACGTAATTACTGACAGGTGTGGATACTGGGAACAGGTAAGTGACAGCTGACAGAAAACAGGAAGTTTAACAAAATAAAACAGGGCATGGCGTGACAACAGGAAACAACTAGAACAAAAACCCAGATCATGACAGTACCCCCCCCCCTATGGCGCCTTCCACGGCGCCCACGGAAGCCCCCCCCCCCCCCAAACCAGGGCGGGCGGAGGGTGGTCCCAGGAGGGGGGACCGAATCCCTACCCCTCACGGGGAATGAGCAGGGTCTGGTGGAGGGAGGACCGGAGGAGGGCCAAACAAGAGTCCACATAACAAAATCCACGAACGGGGAAGACACGAAGTCCAGGGATTCCCTCACGGGGGGTGAAGGCGTGGCGAGATCCTGCTCAGCCGCCGCTGAGCCCGGGTGGCCCTCTTAGTGCCCTTGAGCTGGGCCGACGTCCCCGGGGACCACCCCGAATGGCAGCGCCATCCACGCAGCAGGAGGCGCCGAGGGCGAGGCCACCCGTCCGGCAGCCGAGACAAGGACGAGGCAGGAACCGGAGACGTCCTCCTTGGACCTCCGCGACGAAAAACAGGAACCAGCGGCGTCTTCCTTGGACCACCGCGACGAAAAACAGGAACCAGCGGCGTCCTCCTTGGACCACCGCGACGAGAAACAGGAACCAGCGGCGTCCTCCTTGGACCACCGCAACGAAAAACAGGAACCAGCGGCGTCCTCCTTGGACCACCGCGACGAGAAACAGGTGCTGATGCGGCCGGAGCCGGGCCGCCAGGCACCGATGCTGATGCGGCCGGAGCCGGGCCGCCAGGGACCGATGCTGATGCGGCCGGAGCCGGGCCGCCAGGGACCGATGCTGATGCGGCCGGAGCCGGGCCGCCAGGAACCGATGCAGGTGCAGGGACTGCGTCGGGCGCGACCCCCTCCTGGAGGTCCGCTGGGACTGCGTCGGGCGCGACCCCCTCCTGGAGGTCCGCCGGGACTGCGACGGGCGGGACCCCCTCCTGGAGGTCCGCCGAGACTGCGACGGGCGCGACCCCCTCCTGGAGGTCCGCCGGGACTGCGAATGGCGCGACCCCCTCCTGGAGGTCCGCCGGGACTGCAGCTGGCGCGACCTCCTCCTGGAGGTGCGCAGGGACTGCAGCTGGCGCGACCTCCTCCTGGAGGTGCGCAGGGACTGCAGCTGGCGCGACCTCCTCCTGGAGGTGCGCAGGGACTGCAGCTGGCGCGACCTCCTCCTGGAGGTCCGCGGGCGCTGCAGCTGGCGCGGCCTCCTCCTGGAGGTCCGCGGGCGCTGCAGCAGGCGCCGCCTCCTCCTGGAGGTCCGCGGGCGCTGCAGCAGGCGCCGCCTCCTCCTGGAGGTCCGCGGGCGCTGCAGCAGGCGCCGCCTCCTCCTGGAGGCCGGCGGGCGCTGCGGCTCCGAGGGTGACAGGGACTGGAACGACCTCTCTCGGGCCGACAGGAACGGGGACTGGAACGACCGCTACTTGGCCGACAGGAACTACGGAACCGACAGGGACAGGAACGACCGCTACTTGGCCGACAGGAACTACGGAACCGACAGGTACAGGAACGACCTCAACATGGCCGACAGGGGCGGGAACGGCCTCAACATGGCCGATAGGGGCGGGAACGGCCTCAACATGGCCGACAGGAACAGGAACGACCTCAACATGGCCGACAGGGACTGGAACGGCCCCAACATGGCCGACAACAACAGGAACGGCCTCAACATGGCCGACAGGAACAGGAACGGCCGCAACATGGCCGACAGGAACAGGAACGGCCGCAACATGGCCGACAGGAACAGGAACGGCCTCAACATGGCCGACAGGAACAGGAACGGCGTCCTTACTAGAGCCGACGGGGACAGGAACGACCCCTAACGGGTCGACAGGAACTGGGACGGCGTCCCCCCCCGGAGCCAGCATGACTGCTTACAGCTGCCGAGCTCGACGGAGGAGACGTCGGGCCTGATTGGGTGGAACTAACAGTCGTCAGACGGACGGTGCCCTCTGACTGGGACAAGGACTGAGCGTGACTGGACTGGACTGGGACGTGACTCGACTGGACTGGAACATGGGCTAGCCTCGACTGGACCTGAGCGTGACCGGACTGAACGGGGCCCTGGACTGGGCTCGACTGGACTGGGATCTGGACTGGGCTCGACTGGACCGGGCTCGACTGGACCGGGCTCGACTGGAGCGGGGCTAGAGCCCGGACTGGGCTCAACTGGGCTGGAACCCGAACTGGGCTCGACTGGACTGGGCTCGACTGGACTGGGCTCGACTGGACTGAGACCTGGACTGGGCTCGACTGGACTGGGCTCGACTGGGCTGAGACCTGGACTGGGCTCGACTGGGCTGAAACCTGGACTGGGCTCGACTGGGCTGAAACCTGGACTGGGCTCGACTGGACTGGGGCTGGAACCTGAGCGTGACAGGGCTGCACTAGAGCATGAGCGTGGCGAGGCTGAACGGCGACTGGAGCCTGAGCGGAGCATGGCTGAACTGGGGACTGGGCAAAACACGACTGAGCTGGAGACTGGGCAAAACACGACTGAGCTGGAGACTGAGCAAAACATGACTGAGCTGGAGACCAGGCAAAACACAACTGAGCTGGAGACTGAACAGCTCGCGTCTTGACCGGAGACTGAGCAGCTCGCGGCTGGGCTGGAGACTGAACAGCGCGCGGCTGGGCTGGAGACTGAACAGCTCGCGGCTGGGCTGGAGACTGAACAGCGCGCGGCTGGGCTGGAGACTGAACAGCTCGCGTCTTGACAGGAGACTGAGCAGCTCGCGGCTGGGCTGGAGACTGAACAGCTCGCGGCTGGGCTGGAGACTGAACAGCGCGCGGCTGGGCTGGAGACGGGGGACCGCATGAGTGCAGGAAGTCCTCCCAGCGGAACAAACATGGAGCTGGGCAGGTTGGTGCAGACACGACGGTGCGACGGGGCTGGGAGGAGGAAACCGGGGCCATCGGCGGTGCGTCCGGGGCTGGCGTGGTGCGGAGCGCGTCGCTTAGCTCTTCGAACCTTGCGCACAACCGCTCATAGAGGCGACGAACACTGGAGTGCTCTAACACGCTGTCCTCGTCCTCCAGAGTCAGTATCACCACCTCCACGGCGCTGCGCTGGTTTTCCGGGTTAACCGCCCGTCGGTAATCCTCCGCGAGGATCTTAAAATAAACTTGTAGTTCGCTAGGTAGCTCGGCGCAGGTAAACTGCATGCTCCCTCGGGTGAATAATACTCATCGTTTAAAAAAAAAGAAGCGAGAAAAACAGTCACTGACCTGACCGGAGGCTGAGTGCTGGTTGGGTCCAAGTCTGGCCAGATTGTTCTGTCACGGAACGGCAGATAAAGGACCCACATGCACAGCACAGAGGCAGGATAATGATCAAACACAGGTTTATTGCTATAAGCGGAGTCAGACAGTCCAGGTCATACACAAAAGGCTCAGCAAAAGGTACAAAGGGGGGCAGGCGATCTCGAGTCCAGTACGTAGGCGAGGTTCGATACACGGGAGGTCACGGCAAAAGTACAGGCAGGGATAAAGCAAAACTCACGGTCAGATAGTAGTCCAGGGTCAGGCAGGAAACGACGGTGAAAGCAAACGGGAACAAAACACGAGGAACACGGAACACGAAACTCATGAAACTCGACAATCTGGCAAAGGACTATGGGAACAGGTGGTGGCTAAATACACAGAGTGATTACGTAATTACTGACAGGTGTGGATACTGGGAACAGGTAAGTGACAGCTGACAGAAAACAGGAAGTTTAACAAAATAAAACAGGACATGGCGTGACAACAGGAAACAACTAGAACAAAAACCCAGATCATGACAGTACCCCCCCCCCCCTATGGCGCCTTCCACGGCGCCCACGGAAGCCCCCCCCCCCCCCAACCAGGGCGGGCGGAGGGTGGTCCCAGGAGGGGGGACCGAATCCCTACCCCTCACGGGGAATGAGCAGGGTGGGTGGAGGGAGGACCGGAGGAGGGCCAAACAAGAGTCCAGTGACAGCTGACAGAGAACAGGAAGTTTAACAAAATAAAACAGGACATGGCGTGACAACAGGAAACAACTAGAACAAAAACCCAGATCATGACAACTGTTCAATTACCAATGGCAGATAATATGAACTTTAAACAACATCACTAACAAAAAATTATTATTGATTCACAGCAGATGAGATAAGTTTACTGCCCAGCTTTACTTTGTTTCAATTTAGATTTCAATTTCGGGACTCCATTGTTTATTTTTTATATTGTTTGTTAATTACAAAAGGAAACACTGTTTTGGCCCGTACAATTTGGCCAACACGGACTCAGCTGATTGGGGAAATGCCAGGAGGGTGAGGAACATCCAGACCCATAAAAAGACCATTGTAGAAGTTTATTGGAAAGGTGATCAAATTGCCTGTAAACTTTGCAACAGAATTTAAAGTAGCTCTCTTTAAAGTTTCTATGTGAGGGCTATATGGCTCGGGAGTAAAGAGTCCGCTCAGTGGGATTTGTTGATTTTAGTGCAGCACCTTCTCTCACCACATGGCAGCAGCTGCATAAGCTCAGTCAGCAGGACAGCACACAGAAATGAATCGTTCATGTCACTACAACAGCCTTTCCTGTGTGCTTTCCTGTTTTATTTTGCCTGTTTCCGGTTCTTTGGTTCCACACATGTGTCATCAGCTGCATTCAATCTGTAATCAGTTTAGTGTTTAGGCTTCAGTGCTCACCTCACTTCCCTGCCAGATTGTTGCGTGTTGTTGTTGAGTTCCGTACCTTGCCGGCAGAAGCCGGTTGGGATGCTAGGGGATGTGTCATCCGGGGTCTCTCCCGGTGCATTAAGGACTGTCTGGCGGCTCGTGACCTACCAAGTGAACTGAATGTGCTAATTGCTTTGGCTATTCAAATCGACTGCAGATTGTGGAACAGTCACCGGAAGCACCTTGAAGAGGACCGAGCAGGGGACTTGCGTTGGCCGCAGCACGGGGACTCCACGGGGGGGGCGAGGCGCAATGGGCAGCGTTGCAGACCTGGAATTGTGTGGAGGATCCAGCGCTTCCGCCTCCCGAGCCACAGGGAGCCTTGTGCCCACCATGGAGCCGAACCATGTTTTCTCATGCCTCCACCTGCTCCTTACCCACTGTCACCTTGTCATCTAGGGCCCACTCTATCCAGCAGGCGATGCTAATTGACTACCACTCGCCACACTACCACTCGCTTCATCGGTGGAGACGGCAGCATTGGATGGTTGTCGACTCTGGAAAGTAACTCACTACACAGAACCCATATCCATGTTTTTTTTCTTACCTTCCTTGTCGTGGAAGCTTGCTACCACACAGTGGTCCTGGGACATACCTGGATGCAATAACACAATCCTTGGTTGGACTGGAAGAGTGGCGATGTAAGCAGATGGAGCCCCGACTGTTCCAGTTCCTGTTTTCTGTCTGAGGCCAATACCAGACCTCAAGCCACCGTGGTGCCGGCGTCTCCTGACCAGGTGAACTCTGATTTAACAGGGGTGCCTGCCTGATCCATGATCTCTGCGCCGTGTTTAGTAAAGACCATGTCACTGCCTCCTCAACGGAACCACGACTGTGCCATAAACTGAAGATCAGGTTTGACCCCTCCGAAGGTAAGACTTTAACAGCTATCCCCGAAGAATTTAATTCAATTAAACTTTATTTATATAGCGCCAAATCACAACAAATTTATCTCAAGGCATTTTACAAAGTTAGGTTTAAGACCTTACACAACTAAACCCAACAGATCCCACATACAGCCAGTCTTTAATTTGACAGCAACAGTGGAGAGGAAATACTCCCTCTCTAACGAGGAAGAAACCTTCAGCAGAACCAGGTTGGATGTGGGAGGCCATCTTCCTTGACCAGTTGGGTGGAGGGGATAGAGAGAGAGAGAAAAGCAACAACAAGCAACAACAGAGCACAGGCAGGATGGTTGGACCAGGGACTGGATACAGGCAGGTTGGTAAGTAAGTAAGTAAGTAAGTTCCCCAGCAGTCCATGTCTATTGCAGAGATGGTTCCTGTGACTAACAACCATTGCCAGTGACTTGAACCATCTACTATATACTGTGGCCCTAAAGTGCAAGTCACAAACAAACAAAAAGATGAAACACAACGCCATTAACAAGAAACTTACCAACATTAACCGAAAACACACCGACATTAACAGAAAACACAACGACATTAACAGAAAACACACCATTCAACATTACAGAAAGGGTAGGGACCAGGTCTTGTTTCTGATTAGGCTAAGTCAGTCAAACTTTCACTTCCTGTTTTTACCTGTGAGCTAAAAACGGGGCTATGCTGCACTAATTAAAAAATTAAGGGCTATTTAAGGAAGGGTTTTATTGTTGACGGGTCTTATAGAAACGTTGCTGCCATTTACAGCTGCTTGGAGACTGAATAACGTGGTTGGTACTTGGATAGAAACCTGAAACAAAACTGTGTTTAAATGTTTGGTGAACTGAATCCGCAAGGATCTCTAATTCACGGATTGTTTGGTAGACAAACTATTTAATGAGGCCAAACTAAGTACTGTACTGTATGGCGCAGCTTATATACTGAGCTGAAACTTGTGCCTTGTTTGGTAGCCAAACAGCTGTCCTAAAAACATCGCTTTTCCCTCATCTTATTAAAGAGTAGACTGTGTATGAGTCTACATACCCACATACCCATATGTGCGTTAACATACCTATCTGGCATTAACTAAAAAAACAATTTAGAAAGGTGTCTATGCCAAACTACCCTGCATTTGGTTGCAGAACACTATTTTACTGGAAACAAGTATATACAGTGGTAGAGGTTCAAAGTGACTAGTGTTTTTACTGCATTACCGACGCGTCGCCACGGCGCAGCGAGTGCATCGCTAACTAAAGATTTTTAATCCTGCAGTCGGCTGAAAAAAATCAGGACGCTAGTCTCGTTTTAACCACCAGGTGGCGCAGCGTTGATTAGAAGCCTCCAAAGCACTACAGCGTAACTGAGGTCCGACTGTTCATTTCTACCTGTAACACACACATATTACACCAGACCTATTTTACTATTAGGTTTTTACTATTAAGTATCTGTTGTGTGCTAAAACATGGGGAGTATGAAGAGCAACAACTTGATGGCTTAGTTATTTTCTGTTCACTGCAAAGTTATAATTGTTCTGTGTGGTTTAAAACAGGCAGCGCCACAGCAGCAACACATTCTTGTTTTCATTCTCCTCAGCTTTTTCGTGTCTTTAAATAGAAGGCGTCTCTTAAAAATATGTACACACCCACTGCTCTAACATCTGATACAACATTTTGGCTTTACATAATTCTGTGATTATGGGTCGCGGTTTAATTAATATAATTTGAATGCGCAAGTAAAGACGTAGAGCGCAGTCCATCTGCGACTACAGCCGTTTAGTTAGGTTTTAAACTTCCACAACTTGTTAATGAATGTTTTCCAATAGTCGTAGATTTTACGCAAATAACCGTAATAATCATAGGAATTTGTTTTACAGCAGTTGTCGATCGTAATTTTGACAGGATGCCAGAAAACAGCAGATCTACAGCGACGCATTACAGCAACATGTTTGTTCCTACGCGTTTACTCTGTGTCTGTAGAACTGCAGTTTGACTTGTTTTGACTGTGCGTGTCATTGTAACTGAGTGGCTGAGATCACTTATTCGACCCGTGTACATTTCAACACTTTCATTTCCCATCCGTCCATCCAGCCACTTTCACCGGCGTTTTTGTTTCTCTTTCAATGAGCGGCAAATGGATTTTAATCAAAGCACCGCCTTACAAACCAATAAACCAGGCAAAAATATTTATTTTTTACAAAAAGACATGGAATTGGAGTCAATGTTTTTATTGTTTAGAGAAAAACAGAAAACACGGAAAAGTCCTTCTCTCTTTACCTCTGCTTATAATTTGGTCGAGACATCAAACACGTGACGTGTGACTGAAACGGGAGAATGGGGCACTAGATGTAGCGAGAATTTGTTTGTCTCACTGTAACTGAATGAGTGGCTGATGTGACTTATTCGGCCCGTGTGCGTTTCAAAACTTTGATTTCCCGTTCGCTCATCCATCCACCTTCACCGGCTTCTCCTTTCTCTTGCTATGGGCGGCAAACAGAAAAACGTAAAACAAAAAACCTCTGCTTTTAATTTTTAATCGAAGCTCATCCGTGGATGGGTCGCTGGGCAGCAGTCTTAGCAGAGAGCTCCAGACTGCTGCTCGAATGAAACACGAGATCGAATGATATGTGATGTGTTTCGTACTCAGATGAGTTGGATCTGAATTCGACCAAGCTTTTGTTTGTCTCATGTTTACTCCCAGTCGCAGAGGCAAAATTCACATCCTTCCCCCTCCTCCATAGAGGCACATAGACATGCTAATGTGTTGCTACCACTCGATCAGCAGGTGAGAAATGCCTCAGGACAAAGCTCCGTAGGAGACTGGGCAGCATAAGGCGGCGTGATCAACTGCAGGTCTAAGACTCATTAATGCAGCAAGTAGTTTGTTCTACATGTTTACTCTGCAAAAATAAACGTATGTATTTATCGTAGCTTTCTGATCTAATTTTTTGGAGCACTTCGACATTCGTTTAAAATATGCAGTGCATTTTAAAATGAAAATACTATTATTATTTATTACCCTTATTGTAAACACAGTATTAATTGCACAATTTGGACTGGCGATGATCTGCGCTTCTTCCGTAATAATCATGGATGATCAAAGAAGAAACTGCAGTTCATAGATGTTATTCAGGGACGGTTTGTAAAGATTCAGTGTGTTTTTCAACTGAACTGTCAGCCAAGGTACGAGCATTATCAAATGAATGCGCCTGTCAGCGGGGAAGACATCAACTCTATTCAGTCGCTCTTCAGTCACTGCTGCTGTCTCCTCTCCAGTTCACACACCTAAAGCGTCTGAACCAATAAATGCGTTTCCAGGTTGACTGGTGATGCCGCACGGGTTGCTCTCAGTTACAGCAGCTGTTTGAAGCAGGGAAAAGCGAGTTAGCTGTCCTTGTCGATGGACAAGGACAGCTAAATCCATCCATCCATCCATCCATCCATTTTCATCCGCTTATCCGGGGCCGGGTCGCGGGGGCAGCAGTCTGAGCAGAGAGTTCCAGACTTCCCTCTCCCCGGACACTTCCTCCAGCTCTTCCGGTGGGACCCCAAGACGTTCCCAGGCCAGCTGAGAGACATAGCCTCTCCAGCGTGTCCTGGGTCTGCCTCGGGGCCTCCTACCTCCTCACCCTATCTCTAAGGGAGCGCCCAGCCACCCTGCGGAGGAAGCTCGTTTCAGCCGCTTGTATCCGTGACCTTGCCCTTTTGGTCATGACCCAAAGCTCATGACCATAGGTGAGGGTAGGAACGTAGATTGACTGGTAAATTGAGAGCTTTGCCTTTTGGCTCAGCTCCCTCTTCACCACGACGGACCGATACACCGACCGCATTACTGCAGGCGCCACACCGATCCCTCTGTCAAACTCACGCTCCTTCCTTCCCTCACTCATGAACAAGACCCCAAGATACTTAAACTCCTCCACTTGGGGCAGGAACTCTTCTCCAACCTGGAGAGAGCAAACCACCTTTTTGCGGTCGAGAACCATGGCCTCAGATTTGGAGGAACTGATTCTCATCCCAGCCGCTTCACACTCAGCTGCAAACCGCACCAGTGCACGCTGGAGGTCCTGGCCGAAAACCACATTGTTCCTCCTGTATCCGAGGTTTGACTATCGGCCGAATTCTCCTCTCCAGTACCCTGGCATAGACTTTCCCAGGGAGGCTGAGAAGTGTGATCCCCCTATAGTTGGAACACACTCTCCTGTCCCCGTTTTTGTGAAGAGGGACAACCACCCCGGTTGTGGTCTGGTCGAAGCTCTCCCGGAGGTGTGAGTTAAAGGTCCGTCTGACAGAGGGTTCAGCCGGGCGTTCCCAACAGACCCTCACAATACGTTTGGGCCTGCCAAGTCGTTCCAGCCTCCTTCCCTGCCAGCGGATCCTACTCATCACCAGGTGGTGATCAGTTGACAGCTCAACCCCTCTCTTCACCCGAGTGTCCAAAACATATGGCCGAAGGTCAGGTGAAACGACTACAAAGTCTATCATCGACCTCCGGCCTAAGGTGTCCTGGTGCCATGTGCACTGATGGATACCCTTATGTTTGAAAATGGTGTTTGTTATGGCCAAACTGTGCCTAGCACAGAAGTCCAATAACATAACACCATTCGGGTTCAGATCAGGGAGGCCGTTCCTCCCAATCACGCCTCTCCAGGTATCACTGTCGTTACCTACGTAGGCATTGAAGTCTCCCAGAAGAACGATGGGGTCCCCAGTTGGAGCACTTTCCAACACTCCCTCCAGGGACCCCAGGAAGGCCGGGTACTCCACACTGCCATTCGGCCCGTAAGCACAAATGACGGTGAGTGACCTATCCCCCACCCGAAGGCGCAGGGAAGCGACCCTCTCGTCCACCGGGGAAAACTCCAACACATGGCGACTAAGCTGGGGAGCTATGAGCAGGCCCACACCAGCCCGCCGCCTCTCACCGCAGGCAACTCCAGAGTAGAAAAGGGTCCAGCCCCTCTCAAGGAGTTGGGTTCCAGAGCCCAGGCTGTGTGTGGAGGTGAGCCCGACTATTTCTAGCCGGTACCGCTCGACCTCCTGCACAAGCTCAGGCTCCTTTCCCCCCAGTGGCGTGACATTCCATGTCCCAATAGCCAGATTGGTTATCCAGGGATTGGGTCGCCTAGGCTCCCGCCTTCGACTGCTGCCCAATCCACTCTGCACCGGCCCCCTACGGTTCCTCCTGCGGATGGTGGGTCCACTTGAGGACGGCCCCACGTCGCTCTTTCGGGCTGTGCCCGGCCGGGCCCCGTGGGAATAGGCCCGGCCACCAGGCGCTCGCATACGAGCCCCAACCCGGGCCTGGCTCCAGGATGGGGCCCCGGCTGCGCCATACCGGGTGACGTCTGTGGCCTTGGTGGTTTGCCTTTCATAGGGGGTAACAATGTTATATCGTCTGTAAACGATCTGAACAGTTTTTATAGTTTTACAAGGCGCAATATGATGCTTACGTTCGATCGTTGCTCGTATTCCATATAAAAGAGAACGAAAACTGAATAGGTATGCTGTTATTATGCTGCTATTTATAATATTGCCGCCCTCTGCGTCTCCCAGGTTTTGTTTTTTTCATTGAAAACGTAGGTGTTACCGGTGGCCGACCTCTGGTCTAGATCATCCTTATTCACTTTTTTAAATTCTAGTAGTGTAACCTTAGTTAGTATTCCTTTTTATTTTCTTTATTTTATGTTTGGGAAACGTGGCATTTCAGCTACTGTGATTTTATTTGTAATTAACATTAGTTCCTACCTGCCCTTGTTGACAGGGGACAGGAAAAGCCCGTACCAACAGCGAGAAATCAGGGTTAGAGCAGCTTGTCTGCCACAAATCAAACGCTGCATGCAGGAGGGAGCACCATTCAGCTTATTTTCAGTTTTAAACTACCATAATTTGCCATAACTTACTTACTTTCATAACTATTCTAAATACTATAACGCGACCAGCGGTTCATGGTCTTGGCTATCCATGCACTAGTAATACAATGTTGTCATCTCGAGATCACATGATGATGATGAGACGCTGTTTTTCCAATTAAAAAACTGCTTACACTCAGCCTCGAACCCCGGACAAAATGTTTTGCAGCCATGCATCTTAACCACTAGGCCACCAAAGACCTGATCATTGGTAGTTCTACAAGAGGCTATATGACATAATAAACTACGATGTTTTAGGACCAAAAATGGTAGTAAATCACCACCTACAGGCCAAAAGGACGTAACACACTCTTCCCGCAGTGCAAACTGGACACTCCGGCAGATTTGAGGCCAAATTACGGTGGGGGTAGACACGTTTAACGGCTGCCTCTGTAGACTGACAAAATAGGAACATGATAGTTCAGAGGTCAGCTCTGTCCTGGGCTGTGCTCTGGATGCAGTACAGGAGGTGGATGACAGAAGGGTCCTGGCAAAGCCGACATCTATCCTGGAACTTGACTTTCACCCACTGCAGGACACACCGTCTGATCTGGGGAGCAGCTTTAGTGACAGACTGATCCACCCTTGCTGTGGGAAGGAGATCTTTGCTCTTTGCTGCAATTAGACTGTTCAATAAGCACCTACCTGTACATCACACACACACTTACTAGAATCAGTTGTAAAACTAGCCATTATAACCAGCTTTCTTTATTATTACTACTAATAAATTTATTATTTTAATTATTTTTTAATTATTTTTTTAATTATTATTTTAATTTATTATTACTACTTAATAAAAGTCATGACATACAACACAACAATTTCCATATTCACACATTATTGATATTGGTAGTGAGAAGTATCAGTAATACTTACAGTTGGGTTTGGAAAGCCTGTTTATCAGCTCAGGTGTTGAGTGTCCCACTACAAGGTTAGTAAAGCTGTAGCTTAACATTGTTCACCCAAAGGGTGAGGCAGACGTTGGTGCATGAACAATGCCACTTGTGGAAGCAAGGATGATGTGAGGAGCTCGGCCACTACACCCATCCAACAAGCAAAGGAAAGAATCCTAGCAGCCAGGGAGCCCACGCACCTTCAGTTCCAAGAGGGCAGGTGTTGCGACCCAAGTTAGTAGGATCTTTTGTTACTCAGTGAGTTGTATGTGTTAGTTTGCATTCATATTTCTGCCCTAGCCTGCATACGCAGTGTCCTTAGTTTGTATTGTCCTTTCTGTATGTTTTGATTATTAAACCATTTATTGTCAGTCCTGTCTGTGGGTCGTTGCATTTGGGTCTTCCCTCCCAGTACGGTTTGTAGGCCTTTGTAGCCTGTTTCCCACTCATAGTGAGTGTGTTTTAGAAAATAGTTCCAGTTCAGTTTGAGCCTCGCGTGTAACAACGTACCCCGGGCGGAAAACCGGACCCCCCACACTCCAACCGCACCACACGCATACAAAATCACACAAACACAGACGCACACACCCACCTACACGTACATCAACACACATACACCATAAACTCTCTCACAACAAACTAGTCAATCATACGTGAACCAATGCACTCTCAGATACATTCTCGCACCGACACCATTCGCTTGATCTCATTCGTGGGGAGGGTAGGTCTCCGGCCTGCCGCCCATTTTGCCCCAGGCAGGGACCGCAGCTCCTCCTGAGCCCCGCCCAACTCCCCCAACCCGGGAGAAGCAGAGGGCAGTGGAAAAGGCACCCCAGAACCCTGCAACCCAGCTTGGACGTGAGTGCTCTGAAGGTGGGTGACACCTCCAGGAGCACGACCGAGGCTGACAGTGCCCCCCCCCAAATGTCTTTTTGCAGTTAAAACTGGGTGGTGATCTCTCCACCAGGGCCAGTGGGCGAGGCCACAACTGGTCCTGGCCCCAGTGAAAGAGCCCACCCCCGGCCCTAAATGTATGTGTATGTGGCTAAGTATGGTAGTAAGTAAGTATACTTTGGGAGATCGCCAATTCTCAGATGGGTCCAGCAGACAGAGCCATCAATGTGAAGGCTATGTCCACTGGCCCCCCCAGAAGGGGCGCCCAGATTCCTGGACGAGTGTGTATGACTAATGCAATTAAAACTGCAGAGCATCCCACTTGGGAGGGACGGAACCACTTCCCGGTAGCCCCGGTCCCTCCATCAGCAGGATGCCCCTTGCATACCTAAGTGGATGAATGTGGAGAAATGTAGTTGGGAAGCAGAGCACCAGGGTCCGCTGAGCCAGATTCTCGACTGGCTCTGCTACCCAACCCACTGCCCCCCACAACCCCCAGCAAGGAAGAGACAGAGACTGCGATTGTGCATTGAGTGCCAACCTCCACCCAAGGCCCAATGAAGGTTGCAGCCCGAGTAGTCCGCAACCCCCCCCCCCAATAGGCCCGAGCAGTTACCAGAGGACATCGGACCGCTAGGGCAGGCAGTGCTCCAGGGGAGAGACACCCCTCCGGGCACAGGCAGGCACCCCCGGAGAGGCTCCCTCGGACACAGGTCACCCAGGTCTCCACCCCCAGGTCCGCCCCCCGCACACCGTCAGGGAGGCCCGCCTTTGCTCCCCGGAGACAGGCACACGCCAACCCTCAGAAAGGCCCTACTCCGGCACAGGACCGCCGGTCTCAGCAGCCACCACACCCCCGCCGCAGGGGACCCATGCGGCCAGGCCAGAGTCCACCAGTCCTGTTGTCCTGGTTCCTTAGGTAGGCAAGCACCCCCAACCACCAGTCACCCCCCCACCACTGTGCCAGACACGACGCAGTACCCGAGCCCCACGCATCCTTACCTGGAAATGGAATCAATCAGGAGTATAGTTTTGGTCATTGATTTGATGAAGCAGACACTGTGTCTAAGGTGGTGTAATCTAACAAGCTGTTCAGGTACTGAGTAATGCTTAATTTCTTTTTTAGTTTTCCAGTTCATAAGGATGATTTTCTTTGCGACACAGAGGGCAGAAAGAAGTGTGTGTGATGAGTTTGTCTCTAGAACAAGCCCACTTAGATCTCCTAGAAGACAAAGTGCAGGGGCCGCTGGGATTGGACAGCTTAAAGGAGTTGACAGGTGTTCAAATACTCTTTGCCAAAATTGCTGCACAGGTGAACATGACCAGAATGCATGTAGAAATCTATCTGCTGTGTTATCTGTACAGTGAGGGCAAATATTTGAGTTTGTGAGACCCATTTGGAACATCCTTTGTCCTGTATAGTGAGTTCTATGAAGAATTTTATATTGTATTAGTTGTAAATTTGTATATTTTGTCATTCTGCATAAATTAGAACATATATTATTCCAGAATGTGTAATTAGTGGTGATGTTGAGATCAGCTTCCCATTTAGAAATCGGAAGGCACACTGTCTGATCTACATTGGAAATTGAGATATAGATTTTGAATACTGTCCTTTTCCCTGATATATCAATAAATCACAATTACTGGTGGTGGTTGCATGTGGATAGGAGTATTCTTACTTTTTGCATTAAGTATTGACTTTAGTTGTTGGTATTTTAAGAAATTGGCACTAGTGATTTTATAGTGGGTCACTAATTCTTCAAAAGAGGTAAACTTGTCTCTTGTGAAAACATGTTTCAGATGTGTTAGATTAGAATAGAATAGAATAGAATAGGCCCCAGTTGTCGTCAGATTGGTAGGAAGTTCTCCCTGCAAATCCTGAACCACCACCCCCACAATGATCCCGAACCAAAACTGGACTTCCGCCATTTCCCCCCTCTCACTAACTGTGAACAGACGAGCACGGCAGCGCCCAAGTCCTCCCATAGAAATAGTTCGATTCTTGGGTGTTTTAACCCAACGCCAAAGTCTATTCACTTTACCAAGGGATCAACAAGTGACGACTTTGTGGGTCACTTTTATTTTTAACAGATCGGTGCCAGAAACACTGCCTCAGGATTTATACGTATGTCCATTTTAAACGAGCGTGCGTACAATGCTGGATTTGTTTCACGGCTACTGTTGGAAAAACAACAGTAGCCCAGGTTGCCCTGCGGTGGACTGGCGACCCGTCCAGGGTGTACCCTGCCTCTCGCCCATAGCCGGCTGGGTTAGGCTCCAGCACCCCCGTGACCCCGCATTAGGGAATAAGCGGTTTAGAAAATGGATGGATGGATGGATGGATGTTGGAAAAACAGGATCTATTCATACAGTTCCTCATTCACTCACTGAAGTAAGTACATGCTTGATACTTATAATGTTTTTAAATGTTAGTTTGTCTGTTGTCTGGCCTTTTCTGTAATTGCATACACCTGGGGGGAACAGCTGATAGCGCCCAGCTTTTGAGCGGCTACAGGCAGGGAGTGTGGGTCTAGCTTGCTGTAGTAAGTACGTGCTTCATACTTAATACTTAATCTGTTTTAAGTATTTTATGCAGAAAATCATAGTATTGAAATTACATGCTTTTCTCTTCCTAATATGATAAGCTATAAAGGTGAACGGGCCATAAATAAAAAGCATAAATTATATAAAAATAAAAATTTCTTAATGAGTATTGCACTCACAAAAAACACATTTTTACTCAAATGGTAAAGGAGTTATTCCACAGGTGGTATACATCCATCATAATGAGAGTTTTAGTGTTTTATCCATCAGGAAACACTGCCTTCATCTACAACCCAGCATAAAGAGATGGCAACTGAGACTCTTCAACCCAGGAATCCCCAGCACCAGCTCACTAGCCTCCGTAGACTAGATACCTGTAAAAACTTCAGATACAGAGACATATTACTGTCAGATTTATCAAGAATGATCAAAAAACATAATTAAAAGCAGTAAAAATACATCAGGTCTATATATAATTTGAACCAATGCTTTTTGTTCCCAGGTAGGTGTAGTAAATTTACAGCTGCCAGATTGAAATGGACAAACTCAAACCATCACTACATTAACGTTTCAACAGATACATCTCAGATTTATTATAAGTGGTGACATAATATTATCAACAAGTAAGAAAGGACAGAGCAGCGGTGAGAAGTCGCCTGGTCTCCTGCAGGAGCGTGAAGCCCGAGAACCCCGAAGTCCATGACAGCAAGTCGTCCATCGGTCCGTGGGGCTCTGCCCCTCTAAGGCTGAGGCACAAACTTATAGACCCTGATCCTACGTCAGCTAGACATCTGGTTTCGTTCTAACTTCTGGCCTGATGCCACTGGCCAAAACTAAGTGTTTACTCAAAAGTAAATGTCTGTCAACAGTCACTGCACCTTTAACATGACCAGAACAGATTTGTTGACTACCTATATAATAATATATATGATACCTGATAATATAAAATATACTACATAGATCATGCAGTGATTGCTCTAAATATTAATGCACATTTTTTAAATTAAATTATGTCAGAGCAGCAGCCCAAGTAAGACAAAAACAGTGAAATGTGTAAATGTAAAATGTATTTATATTATTTCAGCTATGCTCTCAATTTTTATTTATTTGTATAATGTAAGCTAAAGTAGTGTTTTCCATTAGCAAGAGTTTTTCCAGGTAAGTTGTGTTGTGAATATTCAAGCTGCACAGGCCATTTAGCATACGCATTAGCAACCGCTAGTCGATTTGCAAATTACATAAATCGATTAAATTGAACTAAATGCGACATTACCAATGAGACACATATTGCATCAGCCGAAATGTGGTGACTTCAACAGCCTCCTCTTCAGCTTCAAGGTCAGATTCGGGATCCTAGACATATGGTTCTACTACGCTACCAGACCAGCTTGCTATTGTCGTGCAGTCTTGTAGTGGGTCTTCTTCTGTGGAGGATTGCGGTGGATTGCATTCACCTATAGTATCCTAACCGTGCGGTGGCTGGAATCTATGAAGCCAATTAAAAAAAAAAAAAAAAAAAAGGTATGCTCTTCCGCACAGAGGTGTGGCGAGCAGCTTTGCTTGCAACACGCCCAGAAAACACAGCGTTTGCTGATGGGGAGTGAAACCACGTATTGACAGGGGAAGTGTGGACGATCTACGGGGTTTTATGAAGTGATAATTTACAGAGACCTTACTGAGACAAAAAAGTCCAATATTCTTTAGAGTGAAAAGCTGAATGATCAGGGAGCTTTAAGGTTAACTGGTAGCACTGTAGATTTGGTCCAGTTAATAGAGTATTCTGAAAGTCCTGAGAATTCATCTATGAGTCTGATAGTTGTAGGAAGAGACATCTGTGGCTTCAGGAGAAACAGTAACACATCATCAGCATATAAACTTATTTTATGATTTACTGATTTGGTCGATATTCCAGTAATTCCTTCATGCTGTCTTATTGCTGCAGCTAGAGGTTCAATACATATTGCAAATAGTGAAAGTGGGCAGCCCTGTCTTGTCCCTCTATGCAGATTAAACCTTGGTGAGATCTGGTTGTTTGTTCTGACTGCGGCGTTTGCTGAGTTGTATTATATTTGGATCCAGTCTATAAACAATTTCCCAATGCTGAATTTGTGCAGAGTGGCTAAAAGAAACTTCCAATTTACTCTGTCAAAAGCTTTTTCTGCATCTAAGGAGACGACGGCTGACTCTAGTTTATGGGTGGTGACATAATCAATTAAGTTTATTAATCTCTTCATATTGTTTGTTGACTGTCTACCTTTAATGAAGCCTGTTTGAGAGTGAATTATATATGGAGTGATTTTTTCTAATCTTCTAGCAAGTGCTTTACACACTATTTTTAGATCTACATATATTAGTGAAATTGGTCTATAACTTGATGGGAGTGTAGTGTCTTTTCCTGGTTTTTGGAGGAGGCTTATGAAGGCAGAATTCATATTTGTGGGTAATGAATGCTGTTGTTTAAATTCAACTACCATTTTGTAAAAGCTGGGTGGCAGCATGGACCAGAACTCCTTAAAAATTGCAGTTGGTAATCCATCTGGTCCTGGAGCTTTTTTATTGGGCATGTCCTGCAGAGCTTCATGTAGTTCTGCCAAAGATAACAATGAGTCTAGAGTTCAGGATTGTTCTTCCTTTAGCTTTGGCAGTTTTAGTTTATTCAGAAACTCCTCTATGGCTGAGGTGGATGGATCTATTTGGGAAGTATATAACTCTTGGTAAAAGTTTTTAAACGTATAATTTGTTTCATTGGGATCATGAGTAATATTCCCTTTCTTATTAGTTATTGAATGGATAATTTGTTTCTTTTTATTATTTTTAATTGGTTAGCTAAAGATTAACCACATATGTAGCATGGTCAATGTTCTCCCAGCGTAATTGATCTATCTGAAACTGAGTTTTGAAATCAAATATATTATTTAATTTCAGCTTTAGATTCCTTTGGTCTTCTAGGATTCTATCATTGGTTGGACAGGCAGCATAGTTAATATCTAGAGATTTTATTTTTGGCTCTAATTCAAGTAGCATTTCCTTTTTTTTTTCTAGTGTGATGAATATGAAATAATTCTACTACGCATAACTGCCTTCCCAGTCTCCCAAAGAACACAGGGTGAGATTTCCGGTGGCCTATTCTCTCCTGACATAACTGATGAAGTCTTGATCATTGAGTAATGATGTAGGATGATGATGTAATGAACCTCCAATTCCTGGTTGATGGCGTGACTGTCTTAATCAACGAATTGGACATTGGTGCATGATCACTGATTGTGATAGAATGAATATTGGTGTCAGAGACATCTTGTAAGACTGAGTTATTTAATAAAATATAATCTATACGGGAGTGAGAGTGGTGAACTGGCGAGAAAAAGGTATATTCCCTGGATGTAGGATGAAGAGAACGCCATGTGTCACAGAGACCGAAGTCATCCATGTACTGTTTTAAGGTCTGTACTGATTGCCAGTTCCTGTTAGAATTGTAACCGGCTAAGTAAGCATGTGGGAACTCTGATGATGCCAGAGTGTAATCTATAGTTTTGGGAATATGAGTTTCCTGTAGTAATGAAATGTCTGCTTGCAGGGTTTTCACATGATTAAATATTTTAAATCGTTTTTCCTTCTTATTGATTCCACGTACATTCCAAGTGACAATCTTCAGTGGTGTCATATCTTACCTGACTGCTGTGAATCACTAGTCTTTTGTGTATGTAGTGTGACAGACTTTAGGTGTGTGGCTAACCTTAAGTACCTGTGTATTCTGAGTTGTGTGTTATCTATGTATGTGCACGTGTTTCCCCTGTGCAGTAGATGTTTGTGTGTGGCTGCTGGAGGGCTACATAGCTGGCTGACTACGTAGGAGAAGAATAGAGAAAGATGTACATAGTGTGGAGTGAAAGTAGGTGAAGGAAAAAGAGTGTTTAAAATTGTTTTTTTAATGCCAGATAGGTATGTTAACGCACACATTTTCCAGTTTATCTGCCATAACAGTGTATGTTAATAGAAGATCATAAATTTGAGGGCTATTCATAAAAGTTTTTCATTGGCTGAAAGCCTTGATATGCTGTCAACATATTCTAACATTAAATATTCGGACACCCTAACCGAAACTGAAAGAAGCAGGACTCCGTGGGATGGAGTCTGCTGTCGTGTATTTTCGTTGCTTCAACCACGGCAGAGATTTCACACGGACTCAACTTCGAAGTTTAGCATACCCGTTTATTATATATGACAATTAAAACAATCAGATAATGATTACAAAAGCATAATAGCAAGAGAGGCAGAGACCGAATTCACCTGCTTGTTCCTCTGCAGAGAGAACTGAAAGGTCGGAAAAAGTCAGCTGTGTGCTACCAGCGGACCCTCTGCGAAGCGCTCTGAAAACCACAGCCTGTAAAGGCCTGCTTTTAACCACCACCTAACATCTCTCCACATGTCCAACTAAGGACGTGTAGATGCTTCTCTCAGCTACTCGGAAAGTCCTGTCGCTGGGCAGTGTTATTTCAGCTCAGATAAGGCAATAGGCAACACCAGACTCTGCGAACCCAGTTTTAGCAAGCTCTTCAACCCCAGTCACTGAGGACACACATGAACCCATCTACTCTCTGTATTTCTCTCATAAGCAATGATCAACTTTACTGCTAAAAGTAAATGTAAATGTCTGTTTCCTGGAGTCTATCCCAGACACTCCCCACACAACGACCCTGCCAAACTACAAGGGTTGCGGAACAGTCACTGCACCTTAACATGACCAGAACAGATTGTTCACTACCTATATAATAATATATGATATGACACAAATATACTACACTACTCTTTAATAAGATGAGGAAAGAGCGATCTTTTTAGGACTTTGCGGAACTAAATAGCTGTTTGGCTACGGAACAAGGCACTTGGACAAGTTTCAGCTCAGTATATAAGCTGCGCCATACAGTACAGTACTTAGTTTGGCCTCATTAAATAGTAAGTCTGTCTACCAAACGATCAGTGAGTTAGAGATCCTTGCGGATTCAGTTCACCAAACATTTAAACACAGCTTTGTTTTAGGCTTCTATCCAGGCACCAACCACGTTATTTGGTCTCCAAGCAGCTGTACATGGCAGCAACGTTTCTATGAAACCCGCCTCTGATAAAACCCTTCCTTAAATAGCCCTTAATATTTTAATTAGTGCAGCATAGCCCCATTTTTAGCTCGCAGGTAAAAACAGGAATTAAAAGTTTGACTGACTTAGTTTGTGACCAATCTGAAACCTGGTCCCTACCCTTTCTGTAATGTTGAAATGTTGGTGTTGTTTCTGTTAATGTTGGTGTGTTTTCTGTTAATGTTGTCGTGTTTCCTGTTAATGTTGTTGTGCTTTCTGTTAATGTTGTTGTGCTTCCTGTTAATGCTGTCGTGTTTTCTGTTAATGTTGGTGTGTTTTCTGTTAATGTTGTCGTTTTTTTGTTGTTAATGTTGTTGTGTTTTTTGTTTATGGCGTTATGTTTCCTTTTAATGTTGGTGCGTTTTCTGTTCTGTCGTTGTGTTTCCTGTTAATGTTGGTGTGTTTCTTGTTAATGGTGTTGCTTTTCATCTTTTTGTTTGTTTGTGACTTGCACTTCTATTATCAACTATAAACTTGCTCAAAAAGAAAGGTTTTAAGCCTGATCTTCAAGGTGGAGAGTGTGTCAGCTTCTCGAACCTGAAGAGGGAGCTGGTTCCACAGGAAAGAAACTTGGTAGCTAAAAGCTCTGCCTCCTGTTCTACATTTACAGACTCTAGGAACCACAAGTAGCCCAGTGCTCTGAGAAGTGTTCTGCTGGGAGCATAAGGAACTATAAGGTCTTTAAGCCATAAGAAGGAACTTTATCACTGAGCACTTTGTAAGTGAGTAGGAGAATTTTAAATTCTATCCTACATTTTCCAGGCAGCCAGTGCAGAGAAGCTAATGTAGGAGAAATGCGATCTCTCTTTCTAAGTCCTGTCAGGACTCTGGCTGCAGCATTTTGAATTAGCTGTAGGCTTTTTAAGGGGCTGTTAGGACATCCTATGAGTAAGGAGTTACAGTAGTCCAGCCTAGAGGTAACAAATGCATGGATCAGTTTCTCTGCATCGCTCTGAGAGAGGATGCTTCTGATAGTTAGCTGTATTTCTAAGATGAAAGATGGAGATTTATTCAATGTATTATGTAAAAGAGAGATCCTGGTCAAAGATGACACCAAGGTTCCTTACAGCAGAATCTGAAGCTAATGTTATGCTATCTAGGGTGTCTATCTGACTCAATAGTGTGGGAGACACTGATTTTTAGGCCCAACAATAAAAATTTCAGTTTTATTTATTTAGTTGAAGGCAGTTTTGGAACATCCAGGTTTTGATGTGTTTTAATCAACTACCAAGCACAGAACCCTGTGGTACTCCATAGCTAATACTTGTGCATGTGGAGAATTTGTCATTAACATGAACATACTGGAATTTGTTCAACAAATAGGATTTAAACCATCCCACTGCTGTTCCTTTAATTACGATTCTATGTTCTAGTGTCTGTAATAGAATGTTATGATCAATTGTATCAAATGCAGCACTAAGATCTAACAGGACAAGGACAGAAACTAGGCCATTGTCCGAAGCTAATAGAAGATCATTAGTGACTCTAACCAGAGCTGTTTCGGTGCTATGATGTTTTCTGAATCCTGAATGAAAATCTTTGTACAGTTTATTCCCACTCAGGTGGTCAGATAATTGTTGTTATGGAGCTGATTAAAGGTAGAACTTCTTTGAGTAATCTGGTTGGGATTGGATCTAAAAGACAAGTGGACGACTTGGAAAAGTTGATTATTGCGGTTAACTCCATATGAGTTATGGGGAAGAAGCTGTCTAGGTAAGACAGAGGACTTGATAAATTTAACGTTGATTGATCTAGACAGTCATTTCTGTCATTTGGAGGAAGTCGCTGCTGAATGTCTCTAATGGTGATAATTTTGTTAGTAAAGTAGTTCATAAACTCATTACTGCTGAGATTTAGGGAAATAGTAGGCTCAACACAGCTATGACTCTTAGTCAGCCTGGCTACAGTGCTGAAAAGAAGCCTGGGGTTGTTGTTGTTTTACTCAATTAAGGAGGAATAATGTGTTTTTCTAGCAGCACAAAGTGCTTTTTATATATTATTGGACTGTCCTTCCATGCAATGCAGTTTACATTTATTTTGTTGGAACGCCACTGTCTTTCTAGTTGTCTGGTCCTGTGCTTTAGGCTGTGGATCTCTGAGTTATATCACGGAGCTAACCTCCTCTGATTCACTGCCTTCTAAAGAAGTGCCACTGTGGGTAATATTGTATGTAGAGAAGCTGCAGCATCATCTACAAGACAGTCAACCTGTTGGACCAGGATCAAGGTGACTGTTCTCCTCTGTTATATGCTATAGTAAGTTTTCTTTCCAGCTGCTGTAAGGTCAAAGGAAGGAGGAGAGATAGGCCATGAAGGAGTACCTCGACACAGCGTTAGCCCCCGGCCTTATCTGTCCCTAATCGTCCCCAGCTAGAGCCGGCTTTTTTTTCTTGGATAAGAAGGACAGCTCCCTCTGACCATGTATTGAATATCGGGGTCCCAACGACATCACCATTCGGCACTCCTATACTCTTCCCCTGCTGTCATCTGCATTTGAGCTGCTATCTGGGGCCAAGTGGTTCACTAAACTAGACCTCCGCAACGCATATCATCTGGTACGGATTAGAGAGGGAGATGAGTGGAAAACTGCCTTTAACTCGCCATATAGACACTGAGTATTTCGTCATGCCTTTCGGTTTATCCAATGCCCCAGCTGTTTTTCTGTCCTTTGATAATGACATCTTGGGTCCCATGGTCAACATTTTTGTGTTTATCTGGATGACATCTTGTCTTTTCTCGCACAGAAAAGCAGCATCGCTTGCATGTCCGACAAATCCCAAAGCGTCTACTAGAGCATAAGTTGTATGTCAAGGCAGAGAAGTGTGAGTTTCACGTGCCCTCAGCGTCTTTCCTAGGGTTGTCTCGCCGGGACAAGTCAAGACACGGGCAGTGGAGGAGTGGCTGGTGCCACAATGCCGACGGGACGTGCAATAGTTCGTGGGTTTTACCAACTTCTATCGGCCCTTCATCCGCAGGTTCAGTAGTATCGCTTCACCTCTCCATGCACTTAGCTCACCCAGGTCACAATTTTTCTGGTCTCCAGAGGTGGACCCTGCCTATATACTTCGTCTCCGCGCCCATCCCGTGCATGTCTGACCCGTCCGACCAGTTTATTGTGGAAGTTGACACATCCAATTCTGGAGTGTGCATGGTGCTCTCACAAAGGGATCCCTTCCGAAGGTGGCCTTTATGTCATCGCCCGAAAAGATCTACGAGATTGGCAACCACAAATTGCTTGCTGTGAAAGTGGCCCTAGAGGAATGGCGGCATTGGCTGGAGGGAGCGGAACAACCGTTTCTGGTCTACACAAACCATAAAAATTTGGAATACATTAAGACTACCAAGAGGCTGAATTCCCTCCAGGCTCGCTGGGCTCTGTTTTTCAGCCGGTTTAATTTCCACCTGTCTTATCGCCCAGGGTCCAAAAACATCAAACCGGCAGAACCTGAGAGCGTCCTGCTTGCTGGCTGCCTGGTTGGAGCTCTGTCCTGGCCTGTGGAGCAACGCGTCAAAGATGCCATCCAGGGGCTGCCGGTACCTTCTGCGGGCCCGCCTAACCGTCTGTTCATTCCTCCAGATCTCCGTGGAGAGGGTATCCACTGGGCCTACACCGCCTCCGTCAGTTGCCATCCCGGGGCTCCTTGGACAACGTTCGTTATGGGCAGTTTTTCTGGTGGCCGTTCATGAGGACAGACGTTGCCGGCTGTCACACTTGTTCCATGCACAAGACCTCCTGTTAACGTCCAGCTGGTTTCCTTCGCCCACCGACCGTGGTCACAGTTAGAGGGCGAAGGAAAGGGAGGTCACTTCGTGACCGGCCTGCCACCTTCCTACGGTAATACAGTCAGCCTGACAGTGGTGGACCAGTTCTACAGGCTAACTCATTTCATTCCCCTGTCCAAGCGTCCTTCGGCTAAACAAACAGCTCAGATCATGTTGGACCATCTGTTTCGACTGCGTGGTTTCCCTGTGACATTGTCTTTGACCGAGGTCAAACAGGTCCACAATTCATGTCTCGCTTTTAGCGCGAATTCTGTTCCCTACTGGGCGCTGAGGTCAGTCTCTCCTCAGGCTACCATCCCGAATTTAATCGGCAAGCGGAGAGACCCAACCAACAGTTGGAGGTCGGGCCGGCGTCTCCTCGCATCCAAAGACCCTACCTCCTGGTCCCTGCCTATGGTTTTGAGCCTCCCTTGTTCCCTTTGTTGGAGAAAGAGATCCATGTTCCTTCAGCGCATGCCCTGTTGCAGTGCTGCTGCCGCACCTGGCTTCAGGCCCGGAGGGGGGGACTTCCATCGTACTCATCCGGAGGCTGTGGGGCCATCTGGGTCCTGAAGTGGCCTTACCCCATGAATTGATGTATTGATCTGTGTTATTTTGTGTTTGAATATTAGTGCTGTACGTGTATGCAAGGAAAAATAATGGCGGGCAGAGAAGTTTTGCATCAGCAGGCTGGCTCTGTCCCCCCTCTAAAGTACAGAGAAAACCAGGAAGGACTAGTTGTAGTGGGTGAGCCCATGGCAAACAATCTGCCACCGTGTCTTGGCAGAGGAATGAATGAGAATTTTTCTGTATAAAAATATGGAGTAATCTGAGTGTTCATTCTTTAATACTACCCGAGATTGTTTTGGTCAACTCCCATTGGAAATTGTTGCAGTTTTCTTTTAATTAAGGAAAAAAAAATGAATAACATTTTAAACAAAGATGAAATTCCCCTAATTGATTTTTATATAGTAGTTGAGTTGAATTGAGTTGAATTTACTGAGTAAACAAGTGGTTTTCTCTATGGACATTATGACTTGCTTTATTTTATTGCAGCAATTCAAAACAAAACGAATCTTAAGGACTTTACAGAATTCAAACAACAACAAATACAACATACAATGAATGCCAAAAAATAGAACAAAAGTACTTGTTTCAGGTTAAAATTTAATTACTGTTGAAATTCTATTCTAACAATTGTGTTATTAATATTATTGTTGTTGTTGTTGTTGTTGTTGTTGTTGTTGTTACAATTAACAAACTAGCCAACCAACAAACTCCTCAGCAGAGCACATTTGTTATTAATTGTTTTTCTCTTTACTGTCATCTGTGCTTCTGTTTTAGTAACAATTCTGTCACCACTGTTTCTATGATTGTTACTTTTTAAGTAGAAACTGTTTTCTGTCTCATTAATATCATAGAACCAAAAAACAGTATCTTTCAATTAAATTTTTTGTGATTTCCTGCCTCTATGGAGAAACAACTTATAATTTTGAATTTTATAAAAATGTTTTGATTCTTGATTTTACAGCAGGTCCACTGTAATCGACAATGGAACGGATTTACCGTAAAATAATGATTCTTGGATGTCAAAATACATAATCTTATGTATGTATCAATCTATTTATCTATTCATCTGTCATAAGATGACAGTTTTCCTGTTCATTGTGTCAGTTTTCTGATCTGATGTGCCTCCTGCCTCATTCTCTGAGCTTTCTCTTCTCCAGCAGAAGAAACCTAAATTTTCTCATCTGACAATTTCAGATCTGAAACTTCCTCAACAATTCGGTACTTTCTGCCTCAGTTCTGCCTGTTTTGCCTGTTAAATGGCAAAACGTTTAACTGACCTTTTACTCCAATTTATATGACATGTTCATGAACAAGGAAATATGTGATTATTATAGTAAAATAACAATATCTTAACAATATTTGACTTACCTTTTCTCTTTTCCCAGTAAATGCATTCTGTCTCAGCATAAAAACAAACAACAAAGTTCCCCTGATCCCACCCAAACACATGAGATATCATTGGAAAGACCAGGATGACCTCTACAGTATAGACCACACCAGGACTTAGTAGGGTAGCTCAAATGAGTCAAAATGTATAGCTCAAAAATCAATGTCCACCACAGAGGACATAAATGTAAAGGCTGGGTCTCAGGAGGATAGGTAATAACAATATTAATAATAATAATATTTTATATGTGGAAGACCTGCAGACCTGTTGATGTTATTGGTGTAGGTATAGAATCATATTAAGTAAATAGCAATTGTAAATAGTAAGAGAAACAGAGGAGCTTCAATTTTAAAAAAGTCATCTGCAAAGTAACAGCAGTGGATACTGAAATGAAGGAAAACTTTGCAGAAGCAGACCAAGGCTAAGGCCTAACATGTTTTACATAAATATTTGCATCATTATCTGTATGAAAAAGCATATTTTTGGAGCTCTTCATATTATTATTGGACCAATGTGCATTAGTATGTACAATTTTGTAATAAAATAAACAAGTAGAAGTTGTATGAACCAATGTTTTCTATTATTTCAGAGGATTTGTCACCATGGCCATTATCGGTGCTGGATTTGATGACCTTTCCTTTAGTACTGAAGACAGCTACAACCATGTCTTCATTGACACGGGGACCAATACAGTCAAAGGCATGTATTTCCATCGTGCTCGACAGATCCCTAAAGCAGAAGCATTTTATTGTGACCATGATGCTTCACAGCAGACCCTCATCAATGTAGGAGGCATCCGATTTGTGTTTCCCCAGAGCACTCTGGAAGATTTTCCCAATAGCCGCCTGAAACGTCTGTGCTCCTGCACTACCCTCAGGGAGATAACAGAGGTTTGTGATGACTATGACACAATAAGACACGAATTCTTCTTTGACCGTGACCCATTAGCCTTTCGAGCCATCTTCAGTTTCCTGGCAAAGGGTAAGCTACGTCTGCTTCAGGAGGTCTGCAATGTGGCTTTACACACTGAACTCATGTACTGGGAAATTGATGTGGAACAGATGGAACCCTGCTGCCACCACCGCATGATGTCTTCTGTGGAGGATCTGGTTGAGCAGAAGCGCAAAGAAGATGAGTGGCGGGAGAAGAGAATGGCACTGAGAGCTCTTGGGACAGAGGGCAGCCTGTTCCATATGCTGGGAGAAGCAGTTGAGAACCCTCACTCAGGCTTAGCAGGAAAGGTTTTTGCCTTACTGTCTGTCATCATGGTCGCAGTCACCGTGGTTAGTCTGTGCATCAGCACTATGTCAGATCAGGAAGACACCAAGGTATGTGCAAGATAATTTTCAGTTATTTGGATTTGTTGCTGTTACGTCTAGTTTAGTCTTCACTCTCACCGAATAAACAATTTTTTAAACAATATCGGGTTATATCTGGTAGCGACTGCTGAGAGTCGCAAAGCAAGCTTGCTACTCAAGCTTTTTTTCTTCTTCCGTCTGGGTCCTGAAGTGGCCTCACCCCATTGACTCATGTGTTGATCGGTGTTATTTTGTGTTTGAATTTTAGTGCTGTACAAGTACTGTATGCAAGGAAAAATAATGGCGGGCAGAGAAGTTTTGCATCAGCAGGCTGGCTCTGCCCCCCTCTCAGGGGGCCGTTGACGGGCAAGCAAGCTTGTAATACTCGTCCTGATAATCTTCAAAGTTATCTAGTGTTATCTCTGCTAGCTTAGCACCTAGCTTATCTTCCTGCTAAAGCTTCCTTCTCTCCCTCTGTTCAGTGCTTGATGTGTGTAATGTTTAGCTTATCCTCTGCCTCTTTTAGTGATAATGGTATCTGCTTCAAAACAGGCCAGTTAGCCAGGGCCCTTTAGCCGGTGCGGAGCCTCCTAGTTTAGCTGCTGGCAGTCCCTTGCTCCTTTCTTCCTCCTGTAATTTCTGGAGGAGTCAAGTATTATACTGCCAAACTTAGAGAGATCAGCGTGGTTTGCGTGGTGCCAGGTCTGCTCTTGCGTACCAGCTTTAGGGACGAGGCAAAGTATAAATCCAAGTGAAAAAACAGACCAAAACCTCTCTCGAACAACATCAGAGAGGGTGCACCTTAAATACTAAGGCTAATTAAAGAAAATGGTATGGTATGATAGAGTGATGGAAGTGTGCTGCAGCAGGGCATTCTTGTGCTGCAGCATAACTTTATGTATTATGTAGGTCACAACGTTTACAAAAACAGATAAACATTGTAACAATTCAAAATATAAAATCTACCAATTAAAATCTTCTATTGCTTAAGAAATTATCTTACTGTTGGTAAATGTACATACCTCTTTGCATGTTGGTAACTGGGATGAGCCCTCCTATATAGAAAAAGACAATGTTACCTTTGTCACAGTCTGGACTCACTTCCTGCTTTATTTTCTTATACTTCCGGTTTTGTCTTGTCACTTTTGTTTTAGCTTTACTTTGCAGTCACGTGATATCACCAGCTGTATTCTATCAATCATTACTCACCTGTGTTCTCATTAGTATTTAAGCACCACCTCTAAGCCCAGCACTTTGCCAGATTGTCTTTGTGTTGTGTTATTGCCAGCAATCCAGCGTTACTTCATCCCTTGTTTTGTTACCGATCCTGTTTTTCCTGACCTTGCCATCCGCCTCACCTGTGATACCGCCTTGCCGTAAGTCCGACCTAAGCCTGCCTTCTGACCACCGACTGCCTAATCCCTGTCTGTACTGTAACCACCGCCTTTGTGTACCGACCCTTGCCTGCCTGACCACGAGCTCGAATAAACCCTTGTTGTTTACTGAGCCTTGTCTCCGCTGTGCGTGTGGGTCCGCTACCTAGAGCGCCGTGACAGTACAATCTGGCCAGACTTGGACCCAGCCGGCGTCTTGCATCTGTTTAAGGTCTGCAAGGGTTTTTTGTTTTGTGTACTTGGACAACGCAGAGTCGCGATGGTGTTTACCTGCTCGAGGCTGCCGGAGGACCTCCGCTGGTGCTTCGAGGAGCTTGCGAAGAATTTCGCGGAAGCCCCCAGTCTGAAGGTGCGGCTCCGCGTCATAAAACAGGCTATTGCTATCCTGGAGGAGGAATTCTGGTGGCTTGACTACCCGGGAGTGCAGACGCTTTTCGAGAGGCTCCAGGCAGTGCGGAGGGATTTGGCACGCGCTCTGCGCGCGTCGCCCGCCAGCGTCTCATCAGCTGTTCCTGCTTCACTGGAGAGAGAGCCTGTCGTCGCTCAGTCAAGCCAAGCTCACGTTCCCGTCGCTGCTCAGTCGAGTCAAGCTCACGTTCCTGTCGCCGCTCAGTCGAGCCGAGCTCACGTTCCTGTCGCCGCTCAGTCGAGTCAAGCTCACGTTCCTGTCGCCGCTCAGTCGAGCCAAGCTCACTCTCCTGTTGCCACTCAGGCAGATCCAGTCCCTGCTCCAGACGCCGCTCAGGCAGACCCAGCTCCCGTTCCAGACACCAGCTCATCGGCCCAAGTCCATGCCCACGCTACCGCCATAGTTCCCCAGTCCAATTCCGTCCGTACCGTGGCCCCAGCTCCTGCTTCAGCCCTGGCGGTTGAGGAGGTGAAGCCCACAGCTAGTCGTCGGAGGTCCAGACGGCGTCGACGACAGACGGATTCTCCTGTCCAGGCTCCAGAAGACTCGGTCACTGGAATCAAGCGGCCCTCTCCGCCAGCAGTGGCCGTTCATTCGTCTAAGCCTGCACCCGTTCCTGCGTCTAAGCCGGCACCCGTTCCTGCGTCTAAGCCTGCATCGCTGGCCCCAGCGTCTCTGGCTGCATCACTGGTCCCAGCGTCTCTGGCTGCAGCGTCTCCTGCGTCTCTGGCTGCAGCAACTCCCGCCCTAGCCTCACCTCAGCCATGCCAAGCTCAAGCTCCAGCTCATGCCCCAGCACAGCCACGTCAAGCTCAAGCCTCAGCTCAGTCACGTCAGGCTCAAGCCTCAGCTCAGCCTGCAGCAGCTCAAGCCTCAGCTCAGCCACGTCAAGCTCAAGTCTCAGCTCAGCCACGTCAAGCTCGAGCCTCAGCTCAGCCTGCAGCAGCGCAAGCCTCAGCTCAGCCACGTCAAGCTCAGGCCTCAGCTCAGCCACGTCAGGCTCAAGCTCCAGCTCCGGCTCAAGCTCACGCCTCGACCCCGCCGCGCCAAGCTCAGGCTCCATCTTTGCGCCAGCTAGTGGACACCCCTGGCCAGCCACACCAGGCCTCAGTTCCTGTTCCCGTCGGCCAAGTAGAGGCCGTTCCAGTCCCTGTTCCCGTCGGCCAAGTAGCGGCCGTTCTAGTTCCTGTCGGCTCCTCGGAGGAGGACGCCGTTCTAGTTCCTGTCGGGTCCTCGGAGGAGGACGCCGTTCTAGTTCCTGTCGGCTCCTCGAAGGAGGACGCCGTTCCAGTTCCTGTCGGCTCCTTGGAGGAGGACGCCGTTTTAGTTCCTGTCGGCTCCTCGGAGGAGGACGCCGTTCTAGTTCCTGTCGGCTCCTCGGAGGAGGACGCCGTTCTAGTTCCTGCCGCTGTCGGCTCCTCGAAGGAGGACGCCGTTCTAGTTCCTGCCGCTATCGGCTCCTCGGAGGAGGACGCCGCTCTAGTTCCTGTCGGCTCCTCGGAGGAGGACGCCGTTCTAGTTCCTGTCGGCTCCTCAGAGGAGGCCGCAGTGCTAGTTCCTGCCACTGTCGGCTCCTCGGAGGCCGCAGTTCTAGTTCCTGCCACTGTCGGCTCCTCGGAGGCCGCAGTTCCTGACCAGGTGGGGGTCGCTCCCGCCGCAGCGCCTGTTGCAGCCCCTGCCGACCGACCTCCTGCCGACCTCCCGAAGGAGGTCGGTCCAGCTCTGTCTCCTGTCGACCTCCCGGAGAAGGTGGTCGGTCCGCTCCTGGTCCCTGTGTTTTTTGAGCCAATGTGTGCAGGTGAAGTTCCTGGTGGTCCGGTCCCGGCCACGCTCGTCTCAGCTCCTGGTGGTCCGGTCCCGGCCACGCTCGTCTCAGCTCCTGGTGGTCCGGTCCCGGCCACGCTCGTCTCTGCTCCTGGTGGTCCGATCCCGGTCACGCTCGTCTCTGCTCCTGGTGGTCCGGTCCCGGACACGCTCGTCTCAGCTCCCGGTGGTCCGGTCCCGGTCACGCTCGTCTCTGCTCCTGGTGGTCCGGTCCAGGTCACGCTCGTCTCTGCTCCTGGTGGTCCGGTCCCGGACACGCTCGTCTCAGCTCCCGGTGGTCCGGTCCCGGACACGCTCGTCTCTGCTCATGGGGGTCCGGTCCCGGCCACGCCTGTCTCCGCTCCCGGTGGCCCGGCGCCGGCCACGTCAGCATCGGCTCCTGGTGGCCCGGCTCCGGCCATGTCTCCACGTCTGTCCTCGTCTCTGGTCCCAGCCTCGTCTCCACGTCTGTCCTCGTCTCTGGTCCCAGCCTCGCCGCCACATCTGTCCTCGCCTCTGGTCCCAGCCTTGTCTCCACGTCTGCCCCTGGTTCCGGTTTTGTCTCCACACCTGTCTCCGTCGCTGTTCCCGGCTTCCGCCGGCTCCTGCCTCACCTGCCTGACAGAGGGCCAGGTCCTTGGCGAATCCTGTGGCAGGGATGGCGCTGCCTCCTGCGTCGTCGGCCACCTCGGCTGGCCGGTTCCGGAGGCGACCACCTACCTGGAGGTCGCTGTTTCCTGCCTCGACGATGGCGCAGGCTCCGCCATTGCCGACCGCCAGCCTGGCGGCTGCACGACCGAGACTTTCCTCGCATACACCCTCCTTGAGGAGGTTTCTGGACTTTGTATTTCCCCCGTCATGGACTCATTATTCATGGACTTCACTCTCATGGACTCGGTTCTGTTTTCTGTTATTCATGCCTTGTGTTTTGTTTTGGCCCGCCTCCTGTCCTCCCTCCACCCACCCTGCTAGTCTGCCTTGCGCGTTTTGGGGCGCCTGGGAATTCGCCCGTGAGGGGGGAGTTCTGTCACAGTCTGGACTCACTTCCTGCTTTATTTTCTTATACTTCCGGTTTTGTCTTGTCACTTATGTTTTAGCTTTACTTTGCAGTCACGTGATATCACCAGCTGTATTCTATCAATCATTACTCACCTGTGTTTTCATTAGTATTTAAGCACCACCTCTAAGCCCAGCACTTTGCCAGATTGTCTTTGTGTGTTATTGCCAGCAATCCAGCGTTACTTCATCCCTTGTTTTGTTACCGATCCTGTTTTTCCTGACCTTGCCATCCGCCTCACCTGTGATACCGCCTTGCCGTAAGTCCGACCTAAGCCTGCCTTCTGACCACCGACTGCCTAATCCCTGTCTGTACTGTAACCACCGCCTTTGTGTACCGACCCTTGCCTGCCTGACCACGAGCTCGAATAAACCCTTGTTGTTCACTGAGCCTTGTCTCCGCTGTGCGTGTGGGTCCGCTACCTAGAGCGCCGTGACAACCTTTGTTGTAAATTGTATTATTGTAATAGTCCTACAAAGATAATGGCTATATTACACAAGCTATATGTAACTAGAAAAAGTAATTTATCGAGAAATCACGTGGGAGAGCTGATCTGCTGCCGCAATGATGACAAACGCTGATTAAGCTGCTGACGTCAAAAAAGTTGACTACGTCCAAAAGTTGACTACGGCAAAGCCATGAAAACGAGAAAACGTTGACAAAGAATAAAACAATGACAAAAGATGGCGATTAAAAAGATGATGATTATAAAGATGACCAATGTCATACTAAGACAAGATTAAAATATGACAATGATTCAAAAGTTGACCAAGGTAAAAAATATATCAAAGATTAAAAAGTTGACCAGAGTGCATTGTTGACAATCATAAATAAGCTGACTAGCTTTTTAATTTGAAGAAAGTATTTGTAAATAAAAACCTGTGTAATGGTTTAATAACTAGTAAAATTTACCAGTCAGAAACAAAAATCTTGCCATTTAAGATAATAAATTACATTGGTGCTTTTATTTTGAAAGGATTTAGAGGTTGTGTGTGGGCGATTACTAAACTATAAAATAGTCATTAGATAGTCATAATTTATCATTCAATAGCAAACATAGCCCTATTAAAGCAAAAGATTTAGATTTAGCCCTTTCAGAATAAAAGCACCCTAATAAGTTTGAGTGGCTATTTACTGAACTCTAAAGTAGCCTCTTTAACGATTGGCAAGTATTCAGAACCACAAATTTTCTAATCAATCTTGCCATTAAAGGTAATAAATTGTAATTGGTGCTTTTATTTTGAAAGGATTTAGAGGAAATGTGTGGGGGTAATAGCGTAACTGTCAATTAGTCTTTAAATAATCACAATTACCCATTCAAAGGCAAAAACAGTGCAGTTAAAGCTAATAATTGGCATTGATGCTTTTATTTTGAAAGGATTTAGAGGAAGTGTGTGCTTAATTACTACACAATCCAATAGTGCAGTTGAGTAATCAGTAATAAGCATGGAACTGCTGTCTACACTGAGCATCAGGAGTTTGACCTGTCAGTCAAATCTGCAGCTGCTCCGTCGCCATGGAGACGAAAGGCGGGAAAATCAGGCTCACTCTGCTCTGTAAAAGCAGAATTTCACCCTGTATAAACAGGCTTGTTCCAGCTAAACCATATTAGTTATCACAAAAATTATTTCATTTTACGAGTCCCAAGGCTTAAATGAGCAAATGGTGTGAATTTTATGTTTAAGGACAAAAGCTTGTAGCCACAGTGGCAATTTCAAAATATCGTCTCCTCTGTTTTTCTCCCCAGACGTCTGCCGAAAATTATCATTAGAGTCTATGGGAGAATTTCAGGGATCTCTCTGCCTTTGAGGTTCGATAGCGACTAAAGTATAGGTTCTGAGGGTATAGCCAGACACATCATTAGAAAGAAGACCAAGTATGACTTACGATTTAGTGATAGTAATTAGTTGATAGAGTAAAAAATTGTGGCTGTAGTGACGAGTAGAGACCGAAGTTCTGTCTTAAAAAGCGCACCTTTCTCACTGTAGCTTGTGACATCACGCACTCTAGCAAGACGCAATACACACTAATGGAAAAGCTGAAAATTTAACAAAAAAAACCCACACGATATTTAAACGCTCACAAGTCGAAAACGTATAAAGATACGAGGACGCTGATTTACACGGAGAACGTTGAGAAAGAGATGAGACGCTTTGACTTTGAAATGACGTTTCTACGCCAAAGTATGACGATGATAGACGCTGATGAAAAGAGGGAAGTTGACAAAAGTTTGAACGATGACTTCCCATAGACGACCATTATAAAAAAACGCCGAAAAAGTGCATAACGTAAAAGTTGAAAAGCTGAAAACCGTGAAAAGTAATAGCCCACATCTCCTAAAGATGACACACGTTTAGAAAGTTGAACGCGATTCTACGATAAAGCGTTGAGAAGTAGATAGCGGCCGAAAAACAGGGCGAAATAATAATAATAAAGAGCGAAGATCTCAATAGTGTGAGAGCTGTTCAGCTCTCCCACTAATAACTAGAAAAAGTAATTTCTTGAGAAATTACGTGAGAGAGCTGATCTGCTGCCGCAACGATGACAAACGCTGATTAAGCTGCTGACGTCAAAAAGTTGACTACATCCAAAAGGTAACTACGGCAAAACGATGAAAACGAGAAAACGATGACAAAGATTAAAACGATGACAAAAGATGGCGATTAAAAAGATGATGATTAAAAAGATGACCAAGGTCATACTAAGACAAGATTAAAATATGACAATGACTCAAAAGTTGACCAAGGTAAAAAGATGTCAAAGATTAAAAAGTTGACCAGAGTGCATTGTTGACAATCATAAATAAGCTCACTATCTTTTTGATTTGAAGAAAGTATTTGTAAATGATTACGTAACTGTGTAATAGTTTAATAACTAGTAGAAATTTACCAGTCAGAAACGAAAATCTCGCCATTTAAGGTAATAAATTACATTGGTGCTTTTATTTTGAAAGGATTTAGAGGTTGTGTGTGGGCAATTACTAAACTATAAAATAGTCATTAGATAGTCATAATTTATCATTCAATAGCAAGAATAGCCCTATTAAAGCAAAAGATTTAGATTTAGCCCTTTCAGAATAAAGCACCCTAATAAGTTTGAGTGGCTATTACTGAACTCTAAAGTAGTCTCATTAACGATTGGTTAGTATTCAGAACCACAAACTTTCTAATCAATCTTGCCATTAAAGGTAATAAATTGTAATTGGTGCTTTTATTTTGAAAGGATTTAGAGGAAATGTGTGGGGGTAATAGCGTAACTGTCAATTAGTCTTTAAATAATCATAATTACCCATTCAAAGGCAAAAACAGTGCAGTTAAAGCTAATAATTGGCATTGGTGCTTTTATTTTGAAAGGATGTAGAGGAAGCATGTGTGGGTAATTACTAAACTGTTAATCTATCTTTAAATAGTCATAATTACCTATCTAAAAGTAGAAATATTGCTATTAAAGCTAATTATTTGGCTTGGTGCTTTTATTTTGAAAGGATTAAGAGGAAGTGTGTGCTTAATTACTACAAAAATCCAATAGTGTAGTTGAGTAATCAATAATAAGCATGGAACTGCTCTGTCTACACTGAGCATCAGGAGTTTGGACCTGTCAGTGAAATCTGCAGCTGCGCCGTCGCCATGGAGACGAAAGGCGGGGAAAATCAGGCTCACTCTGCTCTGTAAAAGCAGAGTTTCACCCTGTATAAACAGGCTTGTTCCAGCTAAACCATGATAGTTATCACAAAAATTATTTCATTTTACGAGTCCCAAGGCTTCAATGAGCAAATGGTGTGAATTTTATGTTTGAGGACAAAAGCTTGTAGCCACAGTGGCAATTTCAAAATATGTCTCCTCTGTTTTTCTCCTCCAGACGTCTCCAAAATTATCATTAGAGTCTATGGGAGAATTTCAGGATCTCTCTGTGCTTTGAGGTTGATAGCGACTAAAGTATAGTCTAAGGGTAAAGCCAGACAACATCATTAGAAAGAAGACAAGTATGACTACCATTTAGTGAAGTAATTACGTTGATAGAGTAAAATTGTGGCTGTAGTGACGATGTTAGAGACAGAAGTTCTGTCTTAAAAAAGCGCACCTTCTCACTGTAGCTGTGACATCATGCACTCTAGCAGACGCAATACACACTAATGAAAAGCTGAAATTTAACAAATAGCCACACGATATTTAAACGCTCACAAGTCGAAAACTATAAAAGATACGAGGACGCTGATTTACACGGAGAACGTTGAAAGATTGATAGACGCTTTTGACCTTGAAAATGACGTTTTCTACGCCAAAGTATGACGATGATAGACGCTGATGAAAAGAGGCAAGTTGACAAAAAGTTGAACGATGATTCCCATAGACGACCATTATAAAAAAACGACGAAAAACGATGAATAACGCTAAAGTTGAAAAGCTGAAAACGTGAAAAGTAATAGCCTGCATCGTCTAACGATGACGCACGTTTAGAACGTTGAACGATGATTCTGCGATGAAGCGTTGAGAAGTAGATAGCGACCGAAAAACGGGGCAAAATAAGAATAACTAGAAAAAGTAATTTCTCGAGAAATTACGTGGGAGAGCTGATCTGCTGCCGCAACGATGACAAACGCTGATTAAGCTGCTGACGTCAAAAAGTTGACTACGTTCAAAAGTTGACTACGGCAAAACGATGAAAACGATGAAAACAAGAAAACGTTGACAAAGATTAAAACGATGACAAAAGATGGCGATTAAAAAGATGATGATTAAAATGACCATGGTCATACTATGACAATATTAAAGAGATGACAATGATTCAACAGTTGACCAATGTTAAAAGATGTCAAAGATTAAAAAGTAGACCAAGGTGCATTGTTGACAATTATAAATAAGCTGACTATCTTTTTGATTTGAAGAAAGTATTTGTAAAGCATTACCTAACTGTGTAATAGTTTAATAACAAGTAGAAAATTACCAGTCAGAAACAAAAATCTTGCCATTTAAGGTAATGAAATTACATTAGTGCTTTTATTTTGAAAGGATTTAGAGGTTGTGTGTGGGCAATTACTAAACTATAAAATAGTCATTAGATAGTCATAATTTATCATTCAATAGCAAGAATAGCCCTATTAAGCAAAAGATTTTAGATTTAGCCCTTTCAGAATAAAAGCACCCTAATTAAGTTTGAGTGGCTATTTACTGAACTCTAAAGTAGTCTCATTAACGATTGGTAAGTATTCAGAACCACAAACTTTCTAATCAATCTTGCCATTAAAGGTAATAAATTGTAATTGGTGCTTTTATTTTGAAAGGATTTAGAGGAAATGTGTGGGGGTAATAGCGTAACTGTCAATTAGTCTTTAAATAATCATAATTACCCATTCAAAGGCAAAAACAGTGCAGTTAAAGCTAATAATTGGCATTGGTGCTTTATTTTGAAAGGATGTAGAGGAAGCATGTGTGGGTAATTACTAAACTGTTAATCTATCTTTAAATAGTCATAATTACCCATCTAAAAGCTAGAAATATTGCTATTAAAGCTAATTATTTGGCTTGGTGCTTTTATTTTGAAAGGATTTAGAGGAAGTGTGTGCTTAATTACTACACAATCCAATAGTGTAGTTGAAGTAATCAGTAATAAGCATGGAACTGCTGTCTACACTGAGCATCAGGAGTTTGACCTGTCAGTGAAATCTGCAGCTGCGCCGTCGCCATGGAGACGAAAGGCGGGAAAATCAGGCTCACTCTGCTCTGTAAAAGCAGAGTTTCACCCTGTATAAACAGGCTTGTTCCAGCTAAACCATGATAGTTATCACAAAATTATTTCATTTTACGAGTCCCAAGGCTTCAATGAGCAAATGGTGTGAATTTATGTTTGAGGACAAAAGCTTGTAGCCACAGTGGCAATTTCAAAATATGTCTCCTCTGTTTTTCTCCCCAGACGTCTGCCGAAAATTATCATTAGAGTCTATGGGAGAATTTCAGGGATCTCTCTGCACTTTGAGTCCTATAGCGACTAAAGTATAGGTCTGAGGGTATATCCAGACACATCATTAGAAAGAAGACAAGTATGATACGATTTAGTGAAGTAATTACTGGTTGATAGAGTAAAATTGGGCTGTAGTGACGAGTTAGAGACAGAAGTCTGTCTTCAAAAAGCGCACCTTCTCACTGTAGCTGTGACATCACGCACTCTAACATACCCAATACACACTAATGGAAAAGCTGAAAAATTTAACAAAAACACACCATATTTAAACGCTCACAAGTTGTAACAACTACAAAAGATTACGAGGACGCTGATTTACACGGAGAAACGATGAAAGATGATAGATGCTTTGTGACGTTAAAATGACGTTTCTACGCCAAAGTATGGACGATGATAGACGCTGATGAAAAGAGGGAAGTTGACAGAAGTTGAACGATGATTCCCATAGACGAACATTATAAAAAAACGACGAAAAACGTTGAATAACGTTTAAAAGTTTAAAAGCTGAAAACGTGAAAAGTAATAGCCTGCATCGTCTAACGATGACGCACGTTTAGAACGTTGAACGATGATTTCTACGATGAAGCGTTGAGAGTAGAGTAGCGACCGAAAAACGGGGGCGAAATAATAGAATAATAATATACTAGAAAAAGTAATTTCTCGAGAAATTACGTGGGAGAGGCTGATCTGCTGCCGCAACGATGACAAGCGCTGATTAAGCTGCTGACGTCAAAAAGTTGACTACATCCAGAAGTTTGACTACTGCAAAACGATGAAAAAGCGAGGAAACGGATGACAAAGATTAAAACGATGACAAAAGATGGCGATTAAAAACATGATGATTAAAAAGATGACCAAGGTCATACTAAGACAGATTAAAATATGACAATGACTCAAAAGTTGACCAAGGTAAAAAGATGTCAAAGATTAAAAGTTGACCAGAGTGCATTGTTGACAATCATTAAATAAGCTCACTATCTTTTTGATTTGAAGAAAGTATTTGTAAATAATTACCTAACTGTGTAATAGTTTTATAACTATTAAAAATTTACCAGTCAGAAACAAAAATCTTGCCATTTAAGATAATAAATTACATTGGTGCTTTTATTTTGAAAGGATTTAGAGGTTGTGTGTGAGTGATTACTAAATTATAAAAATAGTCATTAGATAGTCATAATTTATCATTCAATAGAAACAATAGCCCTATTAAAGCAAAAGATTTAGATTTAGCCCTTTCAGAATAAAAGCACCCTAATAAGTTTGAGTGGCTATTTACTGAACTCTAAAGTAGTCTCATTAACGATTGGTTAGTATTCAGAACCACAAACTTTCTAATCAATCTTGCCATTAAAAGTAAAAAATTGTAATTGGTGCTTTTATTTGAAAGGATTAGAGGAAATGTGTGTGGGGGTAATAGCGTAACTGTCAACTAGTCTTTAAATAATCATAATTACCCATTCAAAGGCAAAAACAGTGCAGTTAAAGCTAATAATTGGCATTGGTGCTTTTATTTTGAAAGGATGTAGAGGAAGCATGTGTGGGTCATTACTAAACTGTTAATCTATATTTTAAACAGTCATAATTACCCATCTAAAAGCAGAAATATTGCCTATTAAAGCTAATTATTTGGCTTGGTGCTTTTATTTTGAAAGGATTTAGAGGAAGTGTGTGCTTAATTACTACACAATCCAATAGTGCAGTTGAGTAATCAGTAACAAGCATGGAACTGCTGTCTACACTGAGCATCAGAAGTTTGACCTGTCAGTGAATGAAATCTGCAGCTGCGCTGTCGCCATGGAGACGAAAGGCGGGAAAATCAGGCTCACTCTGCTCTGTAAAAAGCAGAGTTTCACCCTGTATAAACAGGCTTGTTTCAGCTAAACCATGATAGTTATCACAAAATTATTTCATTTTACGAGTCCCAAGGCTTCAATGAGCAAATGGTGTGAATTTTATGTTTAAGGACAAAAGCTTGTAGCCACAGTGGCAATTTCAAAATATGTCTCCTCTGTTTTTCTCCTCAGACGTCTGCCAAAAATTATCATTAGAGTCAATGGGAGAATTTCAGGATCTCTCTGCACTTTGAGGTCGATAGCGACTAAAGTATAGGTCTGAGGGTATATCCAGACACATCATTAGAAAGAAGACAAGTATGACTACGATTTAGTGAAGTAATTACGTTGATAGAGTAAAAATTGTGGCTGTAGTGACGAGTTAGAGACAGAAGTTCTGTCTTAAAAAAGCGCAACCTTCTCACTGTAGCTGTGACATCACGCACTCTAGCAGAGCCAATACACACTAATGGAAAAGCTGAAAATTTAACAAAAACCACACGATATTAAACGCTCACAGTTTGAAAACTATAAAAGATACGAGGACGCTGATTTACACGGAGAACGATGAAAGATGATAGATGATTTTGACGTTGAATGACGTTTCTACGCCAAAGTATGACGATGATAGACGCTGATGAAAAGAGGTGAAGTTGACAGAAAGTTGAACGATGATTCCCATAGACGACCATTATAAAAAACGACGAAAACACGTTGAATAACGTTAAAAGTTTAAAAAGCTGAAAACGTGAAAAGTAATAGCCTGCATCGTCTAACGATGAACGCACGTTTAGACGTTGAACGATGATTCTACGATGAAGCGTTGAGAAGTAGATAGCGACGAAAACGGGGCGAAATAATAAGAATAATAATAATAATAATAAAGAGCGAAGATCTCAATAGTGTGAGAGCTGTTCAGCTCTCCCACTAATAATAATAAAGAGCGAAGATCTCAATAGTGTGAGAGCTGTTCAGCTCTCCCACTAATAACTAGAAAAAGCATTTCCATAAGAAAATGCACAGTGAATGCTTCCAAGCTGAAAATATTCCTGAAGAGTTGCTGGAAACATTTAAAACAGATGAAATAGCTCAATCATGTAAATCATAGTTGAATGTATCTAAGGAGAAATAGGAATTGATTAAACAGTGCTGAATATTTGCAGAAGAAGCTGAAGTAGTTCAATTTCATATGGAGGAAACACAAAAAAGTTTTGCTGAATTAACAAACTGCTGAAACAATTAATTAATTTGTTGAAAATATAGCTAAACGTTTTGAAAATATTGAATACGGCTTAAATTTGCTTCAGAACAAGTATTTGGATTTGAATTGATAAAAGTTGAAGCTTTGAAGGAAGTGTGTGCAGATAATTGCTGAACAGTAAATAGTTTCATTAACTGGTTATAATAACTAGTCAAATTCACAAAAGCGACATTTAGGCTAAATAATTAGATTGGTGCTTTTATTTTGAAAGTAATTTGAGGAAGTGTGTGTCCTAACTTGGTAAACTGGAAAAAGCGCTCATTAAGTTGTCCTAAATAACAAAAAAGCAGTCAAAAGCAGAAATCAAAAAGGTTTAGAGCTTAGTTAGTTGCACTAAAAGTTTAGTATTCTTATTTTGAAATGACTTACAGGAAGCTTGTGTGAGTAATTGTTAAATTGTTTCATTAAATAGTAATAATAAACCAGTAATTACTGGTATAGACTCATTGCTGAATTTGAATTGACCATTCAAAAGCAGAATTTATTCTATTAAAGCAAAAAAAAATGGTTTAATGCTTTTTTTTTAAAACGATTTAGAGATGTGTGTGTTTATAGCTAAACTTTAAAATAGTCTCATTACTTGTCACAATTAACCATTCAAAAACAGAGTTTATGCTATTAAAGCTAAAATTTGGATTGGTACTTTTATTTTGAAAGGATATTGAGGACACCTGAGCAGGCAATTCTAAACATGAAGATTGTCTTATCATCTAGTAACAATACACCAGCTGAACGCAGAAATATTGCCCTTTTAGCTAAAGATCTGGGATGGGGCTTTTATTTTGAAAGGATTTGGAGAAAACTGTGTGTGCAGTATTTTAGTCTAAATAATAGTCATGATAAACCTGTTGAAAGCAAAATATTGCTATCTTTAGCTAAAAATATCGGGATTTGGGCTTTTATTTGAAGGAGTGCGGAGAAGCTGTGTGTGGCTTAATAGCTAAACTGTAAAACAGTCAACAATAACCAGTCACGATTACCCATTCAAAAGTATAATAGTCCTATTAAAGCTAAAAATTCGGATTTGGTGCTTTTATTTAAGAAAGATATGGAAAAGGCCTGTGCAGGTATTTGCTTAAACAGTATATTAGTCTAAATAACTAGTCATAATACACCTTTGAAAGCAGAGAACTATTGTTATCTTTAGCTAAAATCAGGATTGGGGCTTTTATTTTGAAAGGATGTAGAGGGGCTGTGTGTGCTTAATAGCTAAACTGTAAAACAGTCACACTAACCAGTCATGATTACCCATTCAAAAGCACAAATAGGGCTATTAAAGCTAAAAATCGGATTGGTGCTTTTATTTTGAAAGGATTTAGAGGTTGTGTGTGAGTAATTACTAAACTATAAAATAGTCATTAGACAGTCATAATATGTCATTCAATAGCAAGAATTGCCCTATTAAAGAAAAAAATTAGGTTAAGCTCCTTTCAGAATGAAAATCACCCTAATAAGGTGTGAGTGGTTATTTTGCTGAACTCAAAGTGTCTCATTAACGTTGGTAAGTATTCAGAACCAGAAATGTTCTAATCAATCTTGCCATTAAAGAATAATTGTAATTGGTGCTTTTATTTTGAAAGGATTTAGAGGAAACGTTGTTGGGGTAATAGCATAACTGTCCATTAGTCTTAAATAATCATAATTAAACCATTCAAAGGCAAAAACGGTGCAGTTAAAGCTAATAAATTGCATTGGTGCTTTTATTTGAAAGGACATAGAGGTAGCATGTGTGGGTAATTACTAAACTGTTAATCTATCTTTAAATAATCATAATTACCCATATAAAGGCAGACATGTTGGTATTAAAGCTAATTATTTGGCTTGGTGCTTTTATTTTGAAAGGATTAAGAGGAAGTGTGTGGCTTAATTACTACACAATCCAATAGTGTAGTTGAGTAATCAGTAATAAGCATGGAACTGCTGTCTACACTGAGCATCAGGAGTTTGACCTGTCAGTGAAATCTGCAGCTGCGCCGTTGCCATGGAGATGAAAGGCGGGAAAATCAGGCTCACTCTGCTCTGTAAAAGCAGAGTTTCACCCTGTATAAACAGGATTGTTTCCAGCTAAAACCATAATAGTTATCACAAAAATTATTCATTTTACGAGTCCCAAGTCTTCAATGAGCAAATGGTGTGAATTTTATGTTTGAGGGACAAATGTTTGTAGCTGCAGTAGTCGCAATTCAAAATACTTCTCCTCTTGTTTTTCTACCCAGACGTCTGCCGAAAATTATCATTAGAGTTAATGGGAGAAATCCAGGATCTCTCTGCGCTTTGAGGTTGATAGCGACTAAAGTATAGGTCTGAGAGTAAAGCCAGACACATCATTAGAAAGAAGACAAGTATGACTACGATTTACTGAAATAATTACGTTGATAGAGGGAAAATTGTGTCCGTAGTGACGAGTTTAAAGACAGAAGTTCTATCTTAAAAAAACGTCCCCCTCGCACTCTGGCTGTGACAATCACGCACTCTAAATAACGCAATACACACTAATGGAAAAGATGAAAATTGACCAAAACCACCCATATTTAAACTGCTATAAATCAGAAACTATTAAAGATATTTAAACGATTTCCGGAAGATTAATAGTTGAATAGTTGAAGATTATTTTGTAGTTTAAATGGTGTCTGTAGCTTAAAGTATGCGGAAGTAGTTAAAGCTGAAAGTAGACAAAGCTGAAGAGAATTTGAAAAGTTGTTCCCATTCATTTCAATGGGAAAAAAAAGTTAAAAAAAAAAGCTTAATAACTTGAAAATATGAAACATATGAATGAGAAAAGTAATAGCACACTTCTCCTTAAAAAGCTGAACATTTTGATATTGGAATCGTTTCTGTAGCTGAAAGTATGCGGGACTAGTTAGATGCAGAAAAACGGGGGGAAGAAAAATAATAATAACTAGAAAAAGTAATTTCTCGAGAAATTACGTGGGAGAGCTGATCTGCTGCCGCAACGATGACAAATGCTGATTAAGCTGCTGACGTCAAAAAGTTGACTACGGCAAAACGATGAAAACGATGAAAACAAGAAAACGTTGACAAAGATTAAAACGATGACAAAAGATGGCGATTAAAAAGATGATGATTAGACAGATGACCAAGGTCATACTATGACAATATTAAAGAGATTACAATGATTCAAAAGTTGATCAAGGTTAAAAGATGTCAAAGATTAAAAAGTTGACCAAGGTGCATTGTTGACAATCATAAATAAGCTGACTATCTTTTTGATTTGAAAAAAGTATTTGTAAAGCATTACCTAACTGTGTAATAGTTTAATAAGTAGTAGAAATTTACCAGTCAGAAACAAAAATCTTGCCATTTAAGGTAATGAATTACATTGGTGCTTTTATTTTGAAAGGATGTAGAGGAAGCATGTGTGGGTAATTACTAAACTGTTAATCTATCTTTAAATAGTCATAATTACCCATCTAAACGCAGAAATATTGCTATTAAAGCTAATTATTTGGCTTGGTGCTTTTATTTTGAAAGGATTTAGACGAAGTGTGTGCTTAATTACTACACAATCCAATATTGTAGTTGAGTAATCAGTAATAAGCATGGAACTGCTCTGTACACAGAGCATCAGCAGTTTTGACCTGTCAGTCAAATCTGCAGCTGCGCCGTCGCCATGGAGACGAAAGGCGGGAAAATCAGGCTCACTCTGCTCTGTAAAAGCAGAGTTTCACCCTGTATAAACAGGATTGTTCCAGCTAAACCATAATAGTTATCACAAAAATTATTTCATTTTACGAGTCCCAAGTCTTCAATGAGCAAATGGTGTGAATTTTATGTTTGAGGACAAATGTTTGTAGCCGCAGTCGCAATTTCAAAATACTTCTCCTCTTGTTTTTCTACCCAGACGTCTGCCGAAAATTATCATTAGAGTGTATGGGAGAATTTCAGGATCTCTCTGCACTTTGAGGTCGATAGCGACTAAAGTATAGGTCTGAGGGTATAGCCAGACACATAATTAGAAAGAAGACAAGTATGACTACGGTTTTGTGAAATAGTTACGTTGATAGAGTGAAAATTGTGGCTGTAGTGACGAGTTAAAGACAGAAGTTCTGTCTTTAAAAAGCGCACCCTCGCACTCTGGCTGTGACATCACGCACTCTAACTGACCCAATACACACTAATGGAAAAGCAGAAAATTTAACAAAAAACACCCAATGTTTAAACGCTTAAAAGTTGAAAAGTATAGAAGACACAAGGACGCTGATTTACACAGAGAACGTTGAGAGATGATTGACGCTTTTAAAGTTGAAATGACGTTTCTACGTCAAAGTATGACGATGATAGACGCTGACGAAAAGAGGCAAGTTGACAAAAAGTTGAACGATGATTCCCATAGACCACCATTATAAAAAAACGCCGAAAAACGTTGAATAACGTTAAAAGTTGATAAGCTGAAAACGTGAAAAGTAATAGCCCCCATCTCCTAAAGACGACACACGTTTAGAAAGTTGAACGGCGATTCTACAACGAAGCGTTGAGACGATGAAAGCGACCGAAAAACGGGGCGAAATAATAATAAGAAGAAAAATAAAGAGCGAAGATATCAATAGTGTGAGAGCTGTTCAGCTCTCCCACTAATAAACAGCGAAGATCTCAATAGTGTGAGAGCTGTTCAGCTCTCCCACTAATAAAGAGCGAAGATATCAATAGTGTGAGAGCTGTTCAGCTCTCCCACTAACTAAGCAAATAAGCAGCACTTATTGTACACTGAAAAAAAGGGATATGGTGTCAGGCTTGGGCAGAGATCGGACCCACATGCACAGCGTGAATACACAAGGTAGGTGGTAAAAAAAATCAAGGTTTAATCCAGCAATCGTTATCACAGACAGTACAGGTTGTCATGTTTCACGCTATCTGTCACATCCTGTTTTATTTTGTTAAACTTCCTGTTCACCCAGTCGTCACTCTCCGGTTCCCAGTATCCACACCTGTTACCAATCAGTAATCAGTACCAGTATATAGTCTCACCACTCACAGACTCCAGTTGCCAGATTGTTAGTTTCCGTACTCTTTCCAGCATCTCATGTTTAGCTACTCGTGTTTTGACCCTGATCGCCTTGACCATTGCTTCCTGCTTGAACCTCGTGTATACCGCTGCCTGTGAGAGAATCGTGCCTGATTATCTGACCGTGAGTTTGTCTTATCCCTGCCTGTACTTTTGCCGAGCCTACTTGTGTAACGAACCCTGCCTGGACATTGGATTAGAGATTGCCTGCTCCCTTGTGTGCTACTTCATTGAACGCTTTTGTGCATGACCTGGACCGCCTGACCCTGCCTTATCTAATAAACCTGTGCTTAATCCTCATCATGCTTCTGTACCGTGCATGTGGGTCCGACACCTGCCCAAGTCTGACAGAACAATCTGGCCAGAAATGGACTCCGCCGGTGCAGAGAGCTTCCGAGCACAGCTCATGGCTCAGGAGCAACGAGCAGCAGAACAGGAGGAGAAAACCAACGCCGCTCTCCAGAGATTGGCCGAGTGTGTCCTCCGACAGGAGACGGCGATGGCAGGATTAACTGAGGCGATGAATCGCCTGACTCAGAGCTCGAAGGGAGAGACGAGGCTGACTCCGAGCGCCGCTGCCGCGACCGCACCCTTGGCCGCAGCGGTTCCCTTGGCCATCGCTCCGGACGCCAGGCTGGGCGCCCCGATACGGTTCTCGGGTGAGTCAGGAGACTGTCGAGCATTTCTCACGCAGTGTGAGATTCATTTTGAGTTACATTCACCCGCGTTCCCATCGGAACGGGCTCGAGTGGCATACGCCATCTCACATCTGACGGGGGACGCGGAAGCGTGGGCGACAGCGGAGTGGCAAAACGGCTCCGCCTGCGTGTGCACATTCGCTGCTTTTGCTACAGCGCTAAAACAGATCTTCCAGGAAGTCACCCCGGGACGCGAGGCGGCTCAACGGCTGGTGAACATCCGTCAGGGCGGGAGACCGACGGCGAAATACGCGATCGAATTCCGCACGCTAGCGGCAGAGGCTGGCTGGGACGCCACCGCATTGGGCGACGTATTCATCCACGGACTCTCTCGTCGGGTCAAGGACTGCTTAGCGGCGAGGGATCTGCCCAGCGATTTGGACGCTCTGATCGCCCTGGCGATCCAAATTGACCGCAGGCTGGGGAGCACCGAACGGGAGCACCATCGAGAGGAGAGGCTGCGGGAGGATCGTCGACACCGCACTTCGAGCCCCAGGAGGGGGTATCGTGAGCCCGGCGGCCAGACCGTCCCCCGGAACCCGGAAGTTGGACCGACGCCAGAGGAGCCGATGCAGATCGGACGCGCTCGGCTTACGGAGGAGGAGAAACGGCGTCGACGCTCCCAGAAACTGTGCATGTATTGCGGCCAGGCTGGGCATTTCGCCTTGCACTGCCCGCTAAAAGACCTGGCTCATCGCTAGCACGGAGGGTAGCGGTGAGCCGAATGGTTTTAGGTAGCGCCTCCGCTCGCTCACTACCAACCGTGACCTTAGTTTCCAGCACCTGGTCCGTCCAGCAGGCGGTTCTCATTGATTCCGGAGCCGATGCTAGCCTGATGGACGCGGGACTCGCGGAACGGCTGGGCATCGCAGCGCTTCCCTTGGCTTCTCCCGTGGAGACGGCAGCGCTGGACGGACGTCGGCTCTGGAGAGTCACCCACCGCACAGAGCCGGTAATAATGACATTTGCTGACACTCACACCGAGAGAATCACATTTTTGGTTGTGGAGTCGTGCTACCACCCGGTGGTACTGGGCCACACATGGTTAAGGCTGCACAATCCCACGCTTGATTGGCGCAAGGGGGAGGTGAGCCGATGGGACCCAGATTGTCTGAACACGTGCTTTCAGGCCTCAGTTTCCCAACAGGCACCTGCGGATGCAGCGGCGACAGCCAGTGAGGAGATCGAGCAGGCCGATCTAACTGGAGTTCCTGATTGCGACCATGACCTTCGCACGGTGTTCAGCAAGGCTCGAGCGACCTCTCTACCCCCCCATCGGAAACACGACTGCGCGATCAACCTGCGTCCAGGGACCACACCACCCAAGGGGAGGTTGTATCAGCTCTCCCCCAAGGAGAACCGGGCTATGAGGGAGTATCTGGACTCTGCGTTGGCCTCAGGTATTATTCGTCCTTCATCCTCGCCTGCGGGCGCAGGGTTCTTCTTCGTAGGGAAGAAGGACGGCTCACTACGTCCCTGCATTGACTACCGGGGCCTCAATGACATTACCATTAGAGACTCCTACCCTCTTCCATTACTTTCCTCCGCCTTTGAGTTGCTAGCAGGAGCCACTCATTTCACAAAATTGGATCTCCGTAACGCCTACCATCTGGTACGGATCCGAGAGGGGGACGAATGGAAGACGGCCTTCAATACCCCGAATGGACACTACGAGTACCTCGTCATGCCCTTTGGCCTTACCAACGCGCCAGCCGTCTTCCAGGCCTTCGTGAACGAGGTACTAGGCCCCATGATTAATGACTTTGTTTTCGTGTACCTTGATGATATCCTGGTCTTTTCTCGCTCCAAGGAGGAGCACATAGCACATGTCCGCCAGGTCCTCAGGAAGTTACTAGAACACCGGTTGTACGTAAAGGCAGAGAAGTGTGAATTTCACGCAGACCAGGTCTCCTTCCTAGGGTTCATTGTCAGCAGGGACAGGATCGAGATGGATCCGGCCAAGACCCAGGCAGTCCAGGAGTGGCCGGTCCCACAGAGCCGCAGGGAGGTGCAACGCTTTTTAGGATTCGCCAACTTTTACCGGAAGTTCATTAGGAGGTTCAGCGGTATTGCCGCCCCACTGCATGCACTAACCTCGTGTAAGACTGCTTTTCAGTGGACGGCTGAAGCATAGGGGGCGTTTCAGCGTCTGAAACGCAGTTTTAATCACCGCACCCGTGTTACGGATGCCCGACCCGCAGCGGCAGTTCATGGTGGAGGTCGACGCGTCCAACTCGGGAGTGGGGGCGGTGCTGTCCCAGAGGGATCCCACAGACGGTACGATCCACCCCTGCGCGTTCATGTCCCGCAAGCTATCCCCGGCTGAACGTAATTACGACATTGGAGACCGAGAATTGCTCGCTGTCAAAGTGGCACTGGAGGAATGGAGGCACTGGCTGGAGGGGGCAGACCAGCCCTTCCTAGTGTACACGGACCATAAAAACCTCGAGTACCTCAGAACGGCGAAGAGGCTGAATTCACGCCAGGCCCGATGGGCACTGTTCTTCAGTCGTTTTAATTTTCATTTGTCATATCGCCCTGGGTCTAAAAATGTGAAACCTGACGTTCTGTCTCGCCTGCATGACGCGCAGCAGGATCCAGCGGAACCAGAGCCCATCCTACCACCTGGATGCCTGGTGGGGGCACAGGCCATGCGCTCCACACGCATGGCCTGTGGAGCGTCGAGTACGGGAGGCCACCCGTGACCGTCCGGCTCCACGCGGCGTCCCGCCCAACCGGCTGTTCATGCCACCCGACCTCAGGGGGGAGGTGATCCAGTGGGCTCACGCCTCACTGGTAAGTGGGCATCCAGGGGTATCTAGCACCCTGTTTAGGTTGGGAGAACGGTTCTGGTGGCCGACTGTGAAGAGGGACGTCCAGGAATACGTCGCAGCATGTCCCACGTACGCCATGGGCAAGGCGTCGCACCAGCGACCGGCCGGCCTGCTGCATCCCCTGCCGGTACCGCACCGCCCATGGTCGCACATAGCCCTAGACTTTGTCACCGGTTTACCACCCTCCCAGGGGAAGACAGTCGTTATGACGGTGGTAGATCGCTTCTCCAGGTTAGCTCATTTTATCTCGTTACCCAAGTTGCCGTCAGCCAAGGCTACGGCCCAAGCCATGCTGGAACATGTGTTTAGGCTCCATGGCTTTCCTACAGATATCGTATCAGACCGAGGGCCCCAATTTGTTTCGCGATTTTGGCGAGAGTTCTGTACTCTCCTAGGGGCAGAGGCCAGTTTATCGTCGGGGTACCACCCCGAGTCCAATGGACAGGCCGAACGGGCCAATCAGCAGCTGGAGGTGGGACTGCGGCTCCTCGCCTCCAGAAACCCGGGGTCATGGGCCGGCAAACTCGTATGGGTAGAGTTTGCCCATAACACATTGCCCTGCGCCTCTACCGGACTAACCCCGTTTCAGTGCGCTTATGGGTTCCAGCCACCGTTGTTTCCGGCCTTGGAGGAGGAGGTCCACGTCCCGTCGGCACACGCCTCACGTGGTTGCAGGCACGGCGCACCATGCTGCAGGCGCGGGACCGATACAAGCAGGCGGCCGATCGTAAGCGGACACCGGGTCCGGAGTACAAGGTGGGCGACCAGGTCTGGTTATCCACCAGGGACCTCAGATTACAGGCCCAGACCCGTAAGTTAACTCCAAAATTCATTGGTCCATACACAATCTCACGCATCATCAACCCTGTTTCTGTGAGGCTCTCATTGCCCAGGACGATGAAGATACACTCCACCTTTCACATCAGCCGTCTCAAGCCCTATAGATCATGTCCCATGATCCCTCCTCACCAACCGCCTCCCCCTCCTCGGGTCGTGGACGGAGGTCCTGTCTACACGGTCCGGGATCTCCGCGACTGCAGACGCCGGGGCCGGGGCTTCCAGTACCTGGTTGACTGGGAGGGCTACGGGCCGGATGAACGCTCTTGGGTACCGGCCCGGGACATATTGGACAAAGCCCTCATCAGAGACTTCCATGCAGCACATCCTGAGGCCCCGTCCCCGGACGGGATGGGGCAACGCGACCGAGGCTCAGCAGACGAGGAGGACTCCGGCGCTGGCCCCTCCTCCTGAGGTCCTCCCTCCGCCCACCCTGCTTCGAGATCCGGCCGAAGGGGGGGATTCGGGCCCTCCTCCTACGACCTCCCTCCACCCGCCCTGGGCGGAGGGGGGAGGGGCTCGTTGGCGCCGTGGAAGACGCCATAGGGGGGGGTACTGTCATGTTTCACGCTATCTGTCACATCCTGTTTTATTTTGTTAAACTTCCTGTTCACCCAGTCGTCACTCTCCGGTTCCCAGTATCCACACCTGTTACCAATCAGTAATCAGTACCAGTATATAGTCTCACCACTCACAGACTCCAGTTGCCAGATTGTTAGTTTCCGTACTCTTTCCAGCATCTCATGTTTAGCTACTCGTGTTTTGACCCTGATCGCCTTGACCATTGCTTCCTGCTTGAACCTCGTGTATACCGCTGCCTGTGAGAGAATCGTGCCTGATTATCTGACCGTGAGTTTGTCTTATCCCTGCCTGTACTTTTGCCGAGCCTACTTGTGTAACGAACCCTGCCTGGACATTGGATTAGAGATTGCCTGCTCCCTTGTGTGCTACTTCATTGAACGCTTTTGTGCATGACCTGGACCGCCTGACCCTGCCTTATCTAATAAACCTGTGCTTAATCCTCATCGTGCTTCTGTACCGTGCATGTGGGTCCGACACCTGCCCAAGTCTGACACAGGTCATACCAAGTAAGGCTCAGGTACAAAAGGAGCAGGCGTAATCGGTCCAGAGACAGGCAAGGTTCAACACAATGAGGCTCAGATTTCCGTACAAAAGTAGCAGGCGTAATCAAATCCAGAGACAGGCAAGGTTCAGCAACAGAATAAACACGGCTACAGTACCATTCAGGGTTAAGCAGGAGTCGGCGGTCAGAAGTACGGAACAGGACTTGACTGGTGGTGGTTAAGTACCCCGGTGAGTGATGACTAATTCAAGACAGGTGTGTGTAATGATAAACAAAAGTGAGGCCAGAGCTAACAGGGTGAGACTAGAAACCGGAAATGCTACACAATAAAACAGGACCTCAAAACCTGACATACGGGGGGTTGTATACTTTACAATTATGCTTCTTATATATGATACACAATATATAAATTGTTTTCCTCTCTAAACAGGTATCAATCTTAATAATATTAAATCAAGGCAGATGTAAAACTAACAAATATCAATCATGTTAGCAAGACTAAAGATAGTTGTTTTGTATTGAAACCCCGCCCTCTCGTCTGAACGTTGGCGGGAAAGTTACACCTGTCGATTGTCGCAGTCCACCATCTTTTCACTCACATTGGGAAGTCAAAGGCTCTCCAAGTTGGTCATGGAAGGTGCCTCGTCACCCCTTGGAGTTCCAGTGCTTCTTCCTGGACTCCTTCATAATCGCTCAGCCCCCTGGTTGGATGGTGTGTAATGGTCCTGTCGCCTCTTTTCACCTGTTGGTAAATCTGAATTGTGGGGAAAAAGTGTTTGGGCGGCACGGCTGCCATCAGGCCCAAACCAGACTCCATGGCTACAGGTGGAACCATTCATCTGCCAGAGCCTGCATTCCTGTGAGGTAGAAAATGGTTTAAGCACAGGGAGAGATAAGGAAGGTGAGGAAATGAGGATCAGGAGAGGGAACAAGGAGGAGGAGAGCAAAAGAGGTTGCCAGGCAGTGACCTTCACAGCAGCGTCTGCAGCTGCATGTTGGCAGAAACAAAGTCGTCACTGATGGTATGAGTCGGACAGTTACAAACAGCATTAGCTGTAGGCAGCAGAATATTGTCCAGCAAAGCAGCAAACTTATCATGATGTGAGATAGGTTTGCAATCACGGACGGTCATGGGTGGCCTCCCGTACTCGACGCTCCACAGGCCATGCGTGTGGAGCGCATGGCCTGTGGAGGTGGATTACCACGGCGTACAGGCGCTTTTCGAGCGGCTCAAGTCAGTGTGGAGAGTTCTGGTACGTGCTCTGCACGCGGCACCCATCGATGTCTCCCTAGCGGCTCCCACTACCAACTCATCGGCTCAAGTTCCCGTTCCTGTTGTCGCTCGGTCAGATCAAGCTCAGGTGTTAACTTCAGCTCAGCTGTACTCATCATTGGCTGCTGAGGGGGGGCTGTAACTGAGGCCCTCATGCAGGCTGCATCACAGCTTGTTTCCCCATGTGATACGACCTCTAGTGATGCATCTGACCTGTCCTGTACAGCACATGTGTCTTCTGGTCCTGATGAGAAGTTTGAAGAATTATGATTTTACACACACACTGACAAACTGACCTTAACTTCCCTCTTTTGGGATGAACACAGGTATGCACTTGCAATTTCTTTTACTAACGAACAAAAAGATTTTTATTCTAGTTCCACACGTCTGATCCACACGTCCACAGAGCACCAAAGTGTGACAAGCATCCGTGCAGTCTTTGTAGATGGTAACAGACTCTCCTTCTGCTAATTTACTAGCTTCAGTCAATGCGGTCAACTCTGCAGCCTGAGCAGAGTAGTGTCTTAGCAAAGCGGCAGACTTCAAGACGGCCTCTTGACAGTAATGTTCAGCATGTTGAGCAAGGTGGTGTTGCATCGAAGCCATCGAGCTGTAGAAAGATGGGATGTTTTCTGTTCCAAAAGGATCAAAGACAAATGAGGAACCAACAAGGTGACGTCAGAGTAGCTAACAATGTCACATGATGCCAGAACGGCTTTCTCTGCCGCAACCACTACTTGTAGAAACCGTGGACGTTCAGCAGCAGCTGGTTGAAGGAGGAAAATAGGCAACAGGACAAAAGAACAGAAGTCTTACAACCTGATTTCTCATCCACTGTCTGAGTGAAAGGTTGCGTAGGGAAAGATCAGGAAGACCAAAAGTAGGAGCAGACTGAAAAGTCGGCTTGAGGTCAGTGACCGTTGTTCAGTCTCAGATGTCCATGTGAGATAAGAAGTGGATGATGAATCTGTCTGCATCAGAACCCTGAGTGGGGCCTCAAAGACAGTAAAGGTAGGAATGAAGGTCCTACAATAAGAACAAAGACCTAGAAAAGACATTAGCTGTTTATATGTGCACGTTTTAGGTAGGTTTCAAATTGCTTCAACTCTGTTGGGTGAGATGGATTTGCCATCAGCTGTAATTACAATGACCCAGACAATAACCTTAGTCTGAACAAACTGTAATTTAGACAGGCTCAAACAGGATCAAACCATCACATCATATCTGTGTGTGAGCCACAGGGAAGCAGGGCTTTCTGTAAGGCTGAGTGTTGGGTCAGAGCGTCCTCTGAAAAAAGAAAAAAAAAAGTGTAATGTGTCTCATTAGAATGCGGAGGTACCAAGTTCACTGTTTGTTGGGCATGACAGGCAGAATAATAAAACGTTTTCTAAAAGCATGTAATGTGGGTAAATACGTCACATGGGATCAGAAGTCGTTCACCAGTCTCCACCCCGTTGACATCTGTTCACGAAAGGACCCACGTCCTGTCATCTGTCGCCATCATGGTTTCACAGAGGGACGTGTGGAACTAGAATAAAAATCTTTTTGTTCGTTAGTAAAAGAAATTGCAAGCGCATACCTGTGTTCATCCCAAAAGAGGGAAGTTAAGGTCAGTTTGTCAGTGTGTGTGTGTGAAATCATAATTCTTCAAACTTCTCATCAGGACCAGAAGACACATGTGCTGTACAGGACAGGTCAGATGCATCACTAGAGGTCGTATCACATGGGGAAACAAGCTGTGATGCAGCCTGCATGAGGGCCTCAGTTACAGCCCCCCCTCAGCAGCCAATGATGAGTACAGCTGAGCTGAAGTTAACACCTGAGCTTGATCTGACCGAGCGACAACAGGAACGGGAGCTTGAGCCGATGAGTTGGTAGTGGGAGCCGCTAGGGAGACATCGATGGGTGCCGCGCGCAGAGCACGTACCAGAACTCTCCACACTGACTTGAGCCGCTCGAAAAGCGCCTGTACGCCGTGGTAATCATGCCACCAGAACTCCTCCTCCAGGATACAGATCGCCGTCTTTACGGTGCGGAGCCGAACCCCTGGACTGGATGCCTCCGCATACTGCTTGGCGAGCTCCCCGAAGCACCAGCGGAGGTTCCCTGACAGGCCAGGGCAGGAAAATGCCATTGCCTTCGCGCTTGTCCACGCACACAAAACAAAATCCCTGGCAGAAAGCAGGGCGCCGGCTGGGTCCAAATTTGGGCAGATTGTTCTGTCATAAAACACACGGTGGAGAAAGGACCCAAATGCACAGCGTGGCTTTGATTAAGAATGGTATTTAATAAGTTCAGGCAGGCAATAATACCAAACTGGGTCAAGCACAAAAGCTGGATACATGTAAATGCTGGCATGTGGGTCATGAGAACAACAACAATCTGGCAAGGTGCTATGGCATGAGGTGGTGCTTAAATGCAGGTGAGTAGATTACTAACAGGACACAGGTGAGTTAACTAGAAACGGAAGTCAAACTGGATCTGCTGGTGTCGTTGATGAGACAGGAAGTAGTTACAAAATAAAACCGGAAATGAATGGAAACAGTGACGAAAGTCATGCAGCAGTTGCCATCCTTTTAAAATCACTCTGTGGAATGTTTTGAGCAAAAAGCGAGTCTTCATTGCGAGCAGATAAGCATGAACATGAATTTGGATCAGTCGAGCGTGTATCAGCTGTAAGCGTGTTGCTTCATTGCGTGCATGAATGTGTGTGTGTATGTTTGCGGTACCGTCTTTCTACGTCACGTGAAAAGGAACCGTCACCTTCCTCCTTCCCAAACAATCAGTCTGATGTGAGCGCCAGTGGGTGAAGCCTGACGTAGATGGGACAGTTGTTCCTCAATGACAGACCTTTCCTGGATCCTCGCATGCAGCTCTATTGGGCCAATCACGTCTGAAGCCTCTCCTGTTGTTTGAACCAGTGTCTGTGTCAGAGCACGTCTTCTCAGATGGAGCTCACTGTGCTGTTTCTCTTTCCTTGTTTTCCTTTGCTGATTGTCATACGCAGGTGTCTGTGTCAGACACACACGCTTGTAGGACAGTTTCACGGCCTCTGAAGCTTCAGACACAGTCTTTTCATGCTGGTGCAGGGCTTGTAGTAGCTGGGGAGTCTGATGAGCCCAGAACGTGATGGCTGCAGACGTTGTGGGAGTCGGAGTTCTTTGTGTTACTCTCATCTCTCTTTTGTTTCTTTTAGGGGTTTAGTTTCAATGGTTTTGCTTTTTTAAACCTTTTCTTTTGTCTCATTCTTCTTTTAAGGTGCATATGTCGCACAACCAGTTTCCCACTCATGAAAACATGAAACACACCAATAACCATATTTACTTCTCATTAATTTTGTACGGTTGTTGTCTGGTGGTGAAGACTCAGATTGCAAGCGCTCTATCTTTCAGAAGCCGTCTTTTATACCCAGTCCCTCACATGTGGACCACGCACAGATCAAAAAAAGAAAATGTCTGTACCCTTAGTACTGACAAAAACTCGGTTCCACGAGCCAACCCTTAGCAGCCAGCGTCTCACCACCCACTTTTTATTTTAATCAAATCAATTTTCCTAATCAAATATAGTGTTTCAACCAAATAGGTTGATAATAAGATTTTTTCCAACCAATTAAAATGTTTCAGCCAAATTAAAAATAAGAGTTGTCTTCTGTGAGATTTATTATAAAAATAAAAAGGAAAATAAAAATGATGGGGAAAGCAAATTAAAAACATGGGTGTTGATCGTGCACATCAACAAACCAAAAAGCTAGCTATCAGAGAGGAAGGAGCACTGAGTCTCAACAGACAGAGAGACACAACTCCCCGGCCTTGGGTTTGGGGGCTAGAGTTTAGTCTATCAGGCGGAGACAACAACTGAACAATCTAGGTGAAATGTCAAATACATAAAACAAAAGTAAGACAAAACATAAGATATTAATCGCAGGGCATAAGTCATAAATCATATACCTGCATAGAATAAGGAAGAAACAATTTTTCCCATAACACATAACATAATTTATTCTATTTCATATAGATGAAAGACCTTATTATATAATAAAATGATGTATATTTAGCAAATAAAATTAATGAGAAAATGATGTAGGTTTAACATAAAATTTTATAATTTACCTAAAATAAAAGCCTCACATTTACATAAATAAGCCATGTGTGTTTAACATAAAATTACAGTACTTCTAACATAATGTGTCACGTGCAAACAATGTCCACATTTTTCTTTATGTAAATCCAACAGAATTTTTTTTCTCAGTACACAGACATGACTAATTAGCAACTAAGCTTTGCACACAACACAATAACCGTACATGTTAGAATTTGATAGAACAATGACATAACCACAAATTATAAGTTGTCTGTATAGCTGATAATGGCAAGCTAATGGTGCGCTAAACAGCAGCACATTTTAACAGGACAACAGCTCAATCCACGCTCCCCGCCTGTAGCCACTTGAAGACCGATAGCTATTGGTCAACTGGCTGTAGCCGTTAGCATAGCTAGCTATTAGCTTGCCTCAAACGTAGGTCACTACATTTTAAACAGACAAAAAACTAACAAACAAACTAACATTAGATGACAGACTGCAGGAACAGTTCCTTTCTTCAACTGGAGCTTTGAAGCAAACCCAGCATTGTAGCACCCCCGTTCTCAAAGCAGTTCGAGGTGAAATGAAGTCCACATACATACAAATGCTGGGGCTGTCACGGATCAGGGTGAAGGACTAAAATGCACAGCATACACTTCTCAGTTGAGGATGGTGATTCTTGGTCAGACAGGCAGAGGTTGGTACACGGAGTAGCAGGATGAAGGCAACGGTACAGACAGGAATTAGGCAGTGGCAGTCAGTCTCCAAGCAAGGTTAAATCACAAGGCTGATTCCAAAACAGTACAGACAGGGAGCAGGATTACAGATTGACCACAGCTGATGAACTGTACTGAAGAGTGAAACCGGAGGAAACCAGAGCAGACCAGGAACTAAACAGGAAGTTGACGGCTGACTGACGGTAAGCGTATCGCGTCACTTCCGGTTACTGAGGTTTGCTGCCGCTGTGTGTGTACAGCGTTACTCTCCGCTCTTTTCTAAATATTATCGTTTTATATCCGATAGCGACTGCTAAAAGTTTCAAAACAAGCTTGTAACACTCAAGCATCTTTTCCTTTCATTAAACGTCCTGCTAATTTACACTGTTATCTAAGTGTTTTCTCCGCTAGCGTAGCTCCTAGCTTACTTTCCTGCTATGGCTTCCCCCTTTTCCTCTCCCTCTCGCTCTGTTCGGTGCTCGGTGTGTCTTATGTTTAGCTTATCCTCCGCCTCCTTTAGTGATGGTAATGGTATCTGTAATAGGTGTACGCTAGTTGCAGGGTTGGAGGCGAGGTTGTTAGACTTAGAGTCTCGGCTTCGCACTTTAGAAAACAGGCCAGCTAGCCAGGTCCCTTTAGCCGGTGCGGAGCCTCCTAGCTTAGCTGCTACCAGTCCGCCGGCAGGTCCCAGGCAGCTGGGCAACGACTGGGTCACGGCTCGTAAGAAACGTAGCTTTAGGCAGGCACCCACGGTGCACCACCAACCGCTTCACGTTTCAAACAGATTTTCCCCACTCAGCGACACACCCGCTGAGAAACCCACTCTGATCATTGGTGACTCCATAGTCCGAAACGTGAAGTTAGAGAATCCAGCGGTCATAGTTAGGTGTTTGCCTGGGGCCAGAGCGGGCGACATTGAGTCTTATCTTAAGCTCCTGTCTAAGGATAAACGTAAGTACGCTAAGATCGTAATACACGCAGGAGCTAATGACGCCCGGTTACGCCAATCGGAAGTCACTAAAACTAACATTGAGTCGGTGTGTTCGTTCGCCAAAACAATGTCGGACTCCGTAGTTTTCTCTGGACCCCTCCCCAATGTGACCAGCGATGACATGTATAGCCGGCTGTCATCGCTCCACCGCTGGTTGTCTAGGTGGTGTCCTGCAAACGATGTGGGCTTTGTGGCTAATTGGAGCACTTTTTGGGGAAAACCTGGGCTGATTAGAAGAGACGGCGTCCATCCCACGTTGAACGGAGCCTCTCTGCTCTCTAGTAACATGGCCATGTTGCTTAGTCCCCCCACTCCGTGACAACTCAGAGTGGAGCCCAGGACGCAGAGTCGCAGTCTTACACGCCTCTCTGCATGTTCTCTACAGCCGCGACCCACTCTTAGTCTTAGTTATCGCATAGAGACTGTGTCTGCTTCTCGACCACCTAAACTATACAAGTCACAAACAAATCAAAGAGGAGTGACTTACCAGAATTTAATAAACATCAAAACAGTTCCTCTTACGGAACAAAGTAATAGTAAGCTAATGAAGTGTGGTTTATTAAATATCAGATCTCTCTCATCTAAATCCTTTTTAATAAATGACTTGATAAGTGACCATCACATAGATCTGTTCTGTCTCACTGAAACCTGGCTGCAGCAGGATGAATATGTTACTTTAAATGAGTCGACTCCAATGAGTCACATCAACTATCATGTTCCAAGAAGTACAGGTAGAGGTGGAGGAGTAGCAGCAGTTTATAAATCAGATTTATTAATTACTCCTAAACCTAAACATAGTTATAACTCATTTGAGAGCCTCACTCTGAGCCTTTCTCACCCAGACTCTAAAACTCAGAAACCAGTTGTGTTTTGTATTGTTTACCGTCCTCCTGCTCCATATTCAGAGTTCTTAACTGAATTCTCTGAATTCTTATCTGACTTAGTTCTTAGCACAGATAAAGTCATTGTAGTGGGAGACTTTAACATTCATGTAGATGTTGACAGCAACTGTCTCAGCACTGCTTTTAACTCCTTAATAGACACTATTGGTTTTACACAGCAGGTAAATCAACCCACTCATCGTTTTAAACCACACTCTAGATCTTGTCCTGACATATGGAGTTGAAATTGATAATTTAATAGTTCTTCCCCAAAACCCTCTGTTATCTGACCATTTCTTATTAACTTTTGAATTTAGCACAACTGACCCTATAACAGCTGGAAAGAAATGTTACTATAGCAGATGTTTATCTGACAATGCTGTTGCCAGATTCAAGCAGATGATTCCATCATCTTTTGCCTCAATGTCTTGCAGATACACAGAGAACAGTCACCTTAATCCTTATGAACAGGTTGACTGTCTTGTAGATGATGCTGCAGCTTCTCTACGTACAATGTTAGACACAGTGGCTCCTCTGAAGAAGAAGACAGTGAATCAGAGGAGGTTAGCTCCGTGGTATAACTCAGACATCCGCAGTCTAAAGCAAAGGACTAGACAACTAGAAAGACAGTGGCGTTCCAACAAAATAAATGTAAACTGCCTTGCATGGAAGGACAGTCTAATGAAATATAAAAAAGCACTTTGTGCTGCTAGAAAAACATATTATTCCTCCCTAATTGAGGAAAACAAAAACAACCCCAGGTTTCTTTTCAGCACTGTAGCCAGGCTGACAAAGAGTCATAGCTGTATTGAGTCTACTATCCCCTTAAATCTCAGCAGCAATGACTTTATGAACTACTTTACTAATAAAATTATTATCATTAGAAAAAACATTCAGCAGCGACTTCTTCCAAATGACAGAAAGCACTGTCTAGATCCATTAACTTTAAATTTATTAAATCCTCTGTCTTACCTAGACAGCTTCTCCCCCATAACTCATATGGAGTTAACCTCAATAATCAACTCTTCCAAGTCGTCCACTTGTCTTTTAGATCCAATCCCAACCAGATTACTCAAAGAAGTTCTACCTTTAATCAGCTCATCCATATTAAATCAAATCAACCAATCTTTACAACTAGGCTATGTACCACAGGCTTTTAAGGTGGCTGTGGTCAAACCTCTATTGAAAAAACCAACCCTTGACCCTGGACAACTAGCCAACTATAGGCCCATTTCAAATTTACCCTTTATTTCCAAGATTCTGGAAAAAATCGTGGCTAAACAATTATCTGACCACCTTAGTGGGAATAACCTGTATGAAGATTTTCAGTCAGGATTTAGAAAACATCATAGCACAGAAACAGCTCTGGTTAGAGTCACTAATGATCTTCTATTAGCTTCGGACAATGGTCTAGTTTCTGTCCTTGTCCTGTTAGATCTTAGTGCTGCATTTGATACAATTGATCATCACATTCTATTACAGACACTAGAACATAGAATCGGGATTAATGGAACAGCATTGGGATGGTTTAAATCCTATTTGTTGAACAGATTCCAGTTTGTTCATGTTAATGATAAATTCTCCACACGCACAAGGATTAGCTATGGAGTTCCACAGGGTTCTGTGCTGGGTCCAATTCTGTTTAGCTTATACATGTCTCCTCTAGGTGAGATTATTAAAAAGCATTCTATTAATTTTCATTTTTACGCAGATGATACTCAGCTATACATGTCCTTGGAACCAAATGAAACAGATCAACTAGTCAAAATTCAGGGTTGTTTAAAAGACATCAAATCCTGGATGTCCCAAAACTTCCTTCAACTAAACTCAGATAAAACCGAGATTCTTATTGTTGGGCCTAAAAATCTGAGAGAGACACTATTGAGTCAGATAGCCACCCTGGATGGCATAACATTAGCTTCAGATTCTACTGTGAGGAACCTTGGTGTCATGTTTGACCAGGATCTCTCTTTACATCATACATTAAACAAATCTCCAGAACCGCCTACTTCCACCTTAGAAATATAGTTAAAATCAGAAGCATCCTCTCTCAGAGCGATGCAGAGAAACTGATCCATGCATTTGTTACCTCTAGGCTGGACTACTGTAACTCCTTACTCATAGGATGTCCTAACAGCTCCTTAAAAAACCTACAGCTCATTCAAAATGCTGCAGCCAGAGTTCTGACAGGACTTAGAAAGAGAGATCACATTTCTCCTACATTAGCTTCTCTGCACTGGCTGCCTGTAAAATGTAGGATAGAATTTAAAATTCTCCTACTCACATACAAAGTACTCAATGATAAAGCTCCTTCTTATCTTAAAGACCTTATAGTTCCTTATGCTCCCAGCAGAACACTTCGTTCTCAGAGCGCTGGGCTACTTGCGGTTCCTAGAGTGTTTAAATGTAGAACAGGGGGCAGAGCTTTTAGCTACCAAGCTCCTCTCCTCTGGAACCAGCTCCCTCTTCAGGTTCGAGAAGCTGACACACTCTCCACCTTTAAGATTAGGCTTAAAACCTTCCTTTTTGATAAAGCTTATAGTTAGAGATGGTTCAGGTCACTGGCAATTATTGTTAGTCACAGGAACCATCTCTTAGTTAAGCTGCAATAGACATAGACTGCTGGGGGACTTAATTTATACACTGAGCTCCTCTGTTTCCTTCTACCTCCTCTGTCCCATAACCTCCCATCATTGTCCCATGTTTAACTAACCTTGTCTGCTTCTCGACCACCTAAACTATACAAGTCACAAACAAATCAAAGAGGAGTGACTTACCAGAATTTAATAAACATCAAAACAGTTCCTCTTACGGAACAAAGTAATAGTAAGCTAATGAAGTGTGGTTTATTAAATATCAGATCTCTCTCATCTAAATCCTTTTTAATAAATGACTTGATAAGTGACCATCACATAGATCTGTTCTGTCTCACTGAAACCTGGCTGCAGCAGGATGAATATGTTACTTTAAATGAGTCGACTCCAATGAGTCACATCAACTATCATGTTCCAAGAAGTACAGGTAGAGGTGGAGGACTAGCAGCAGTTTATAAATCAGATTTATTAATTACTCCTAAACCTAAACATAGTTATAACTCATTTGAGAGCCTCACTCTGAGCCTTTCTCACCCAGACTCTAAAACTCAGAAACCAGTTGTGTTTTGTATTGTTTACCGTCCTCCTGCTCCATATTCAGAGTTCTTAACTGAATTCTCTGAATTCTTATCTGACTTAGTTCTTAGCACAGATAAAGTCATTGTAGTGGGAGACTTTAACATTCATGTAGATGTTGACAGCAACTGTCTCAGCACTGCTTTTAACTCCTTAATAGACACTATTGGTTTTACACAGCAGGTAAATCAACCCACTCATCGTTTTAACCACACTCTAGATCTTGTCCTGACATATGGAGTTGAAATTGATAATTTAATAGTTCTTCCCCAAAACCCTCTGTTATCTGACCATTTCTTATTAACTTTTGAATTTAGCACAACTGACCCTATAACAGCTGGAAAGAAATGTTACTATAGCAGATGTTTATCTGACAATGCTGTTGCCAGATTCAAGCAGATGATTCCATCATCTTTTGCCTCAATGTCTTGCAGATACACAGGGAACAGTCACCTTAATCCTTATGAACAGGTTGACTGTCTTGTAGATGATGCTGCAGCTTCTCTACGTACAATGTTAGACACAGTGGCTCCTCTGAAGAAGAAGACAGTGAATCAGAGGAGGTTAGCTCCGTGGTATAACTCAGACATCCGCAGTCTAAAGCAAAGGACTAGACAACTAGAAAGACAGTGGCGTTCCAACAAAATAAATGTAAACTGCCTTGCATGGAAGGACAGTCTAATGAAATATAAAAAAGCACTTTGTGCTGCTAGAAAAACATATTATTCCTCCCTAATTGAGGAAAACAAAAACAACCCCAGGTTTCTTTTCAGCACTGTAGCCAGGCTGACAAAGAGTCATAGCTGTATTGAGTCTACTATCCCCTTAAATCTCAGCAGCAATGACTTTATGAACTACTTTACTAATAAAATTATTATCATTAGAAAAAACATTCAGCAGCGACTTCTTCCAAATGACAGAAAGCACTGTCTAGATCCATTAACTTTAAATTTATTAAATCCTCTGTCTTACCTAGACAGCTTCTCCCCCATAACTCATATGGAGTTAACCTCAATAATCAACTCTTCCAAGTCGTCCACTTGTCTTTTAGATCCAATCCCAACCAGATTACTCAAAGAAGTTCTACCTTTAATCAGCTCATCCATATTAAATCAAATCAACCAATCTTTACAACTAGGCTATGTACCACAGGCTTTTAAGGTGGCTGTGGTCAAACCTCTATTGAAAAAACCAACCCTTGACCCTGGACAACTAGCCAACTATAGGCCCATTTCAAATTTACCCTATATTTCCAAGATTCTGGAAAAAATCGTGGCTAAACAATTATCTGACCACCTTAGTGGGAATAACCTGTATGAAGATTTTCAGTCAGGATTTAGAAAACATCATAGCACAGAAACAGCTCTGGTTAGAGTCACTAATGATCTTCTATTAGCTTCGGACAATGGTCTAGTTTCTGTCCTTGTCCTGTTAGATCTTAGTGCTGCATTTGATACAATTGATCATCACATTCTATTACAGACACTAGAACATAGAATCGGGATTAATGGAACAGCATTGGGATGGTTTAAATCCTATTTGTTGAACAGATTCCAGTTTGTTCATGTTAATGATAAATTCTCCACACGCACAAGGATTAGCTATGGAGTTCCACAGGGTTCTGTGCTGGGTCCAATTCTGTTTAGCTTATACATGTCTCCTCTAGGTGAGATTATTAAAAAGCATTCTATTAATTTTCATTTTTACGCAGATGATACTCAGCTATACATGTCCTTGGAACCAAATGAAACAGATCAACTAGTCAAAATTCAGGGTTGTTTAAAAGACATCAAATCCTGGATGTCCCAAAACTTCCTTCAACTAAACTCAGATAAAACCGAGATTCTTATTGTTGGGCCTAAAAATCTGAGAGAGACACTATTGAGTCAGATAGCCACCCTGGATGGCATAACATTAGCTTCAGATTCTACTGTGAGGAACCTTGGTGTCATGTTTGACCAGGATCTCTCTTTTACATCATACATTAAACAAATCTCCAGAACCGCCTACTTCCACCTTAGAAATATAGTTAAAATCAGAAGCATCCTCTCTCAGAGCGATGCAGAGAAACTGATCCATGCATTTGTTACCTCTAGGCTGGACTACTGTAACTCCTTACTCATAGGATGTCCTAACAGCTCCTTAAAAAACCTACAGCTCATTCAAAATGCTGCAGCCAGAGTTCTGACAGGACTTAGAAAGAGAGATCACATTTCTCCTACATTAGCTTCTCTGCACTGGCTGCCTGTAAAATGTAGGATAGAATTTAAAATTCTCCTACTCACATACAAAGTACTCAATGATAAAGCTCCTTCTTATCTTAAAGACCTTATAGTTCCTTATGCTCCCAGCAGAACACTTCGTTCTCAGAGCGCTGGGCTACTTGCGGTTCCTAGAGTGTTTAAATGTAGAACAGGGGGCAGAGCTTTTAGCTACCAAGCTCCTCTCCTCTGGAACCAGCTCCCTCTTCAGGTTCGAGAAGCTGACACACTCTCCACCTTTAAGATTAGGCTTAAAACCTTCCTTTTTGATAAAGCTTATAGTTAGAGATGGTTCAGGTCACTGGCAATTATTGTTAGTCACAGGAACCATCTCTTAGTTAAGCTGCAATAGACATAGACTGCTGGGGGACTTAATTTATACACTGAGCTCCTCTGTTTCCTTCTACCTCCTCTGTCCCATAACCTCCCATCATTGTCCCATGTTTAACTAACCTTGTCTCTTTCTGTCCAGTAGTTGTGCTTCTCTCCTCTCTCCCCCCCCCCACCCCCACTCTTTCTCCCTCTCTGTCCTCACCCACAGGTATCATTGGACTCAAAGTTTGGTGTCTGTGATGGGCAGCTGCGGATCCAACCATCCTGCCTGCATCCAGTCCCTGGTCCTACCATCCTGCCTGTGCTCTGTTGTTGCTTGTTGTTGCTTGTTGCTGTTGCTGTGCTTTTCTATCTCTCTATCCTCTCACCCCAACCGGTCGAGGCAGATGGCCGCCCACATCCAGTCTGGTTCTGCTGGAGGTTTCTTCCTCGTTAGAGAGGGAGTTTTTCCTCTCCACTGTTGCTGTCAAATTAAATGCTTGCTGTATGTGGGATTTGTTGGGTTTAGTTGTGTGAGGTTTTAAACCTTACTTTGTAAAGTGCCTTGAAATAACTTTGTTGTGATTTGGCGCTATATAAATAAAATTGAATTGAATTGAATTGAAGTAGACAAATTAAAACAGTTAAACAGACAACGATGCTGAGACTGTGACAGAGGCAATGTTGCCGTCGCAGGTCCGTTTAAAATAAAAGTAAAGCACAAAATACCAAAGTCCTCAATTGTTGATCTGTTGGTAGGTTGAATAGGTTTTGGTGTGTATGAAAACACCCAACAACGGAACAGTTTCTATGAGAGGACACTGCCATGTTCGTCTGTTCACGGTGAGTGAGAGGGGGAAGGTGGTAGTCCTGTTTTGGTTTGGTATCGGTGGTGGTGGTCCAGGTTTTGCTGGGAGGAGCCCCTCGCCTCATGACATTTTAAGGCGAGGAGGTTTTAGAACCAGACTTGCTTTAAACCCATTGGAGAATGTGGTGGAAAATCTTGGAATAAAGGCAGATGAGAGTTGTCCCTTTTGTGCGATTTATTGAAATAACAAAGAAAATGAAAAATAATGAGGAAAGCAAATCAAAAGTCAGCTGGGGAGATCATAACATACACCACAGAGGTATAATGCAAAGATCACCCCATCCTCAAGTTGTCTTCGGCTTTTAACCCCTAGAGTGGAATGTCTGTCTAACCCAATCAAATTACATTCACCATCTCTTCCCTGTTGCTGTGATTGTGCGAAGATGTTTACATTCCCACATCTGCATCACTGGCGTCTGACTATCAGAGAGGAAGGAGCTCTAAGCCTCAACATACAGAGAGACACAACTCCCCGGCCTTGGGTTTGGAAGCTAGAGTCCAGAGTATATCAGGCAGAGACAACCATTGAACAATCTAGGTGAAATATCAAATACATACAACAGAAGTAAGACAAAATATAAGATATTAATTGCAGAACAAAAGTTATAAATCATATAACTGCATAGAATAAGGAAAAAACTATTTACCCCATAACACTCCCCCTTTTGATTACACATTAATCAAACAGTAAGAATAAAAATTGTCAAACATTTAATTTTGTATTAATCAAAGACCTTTGCAAATGAAACAATAAGTGTTTTAACTCATCAACATTCAAAAATACACCTTCATATAAAATGCAAGTAACTTAGGGATAAAAGGTTGGGAGCTGTTTTTGTGGGTAGTTATACAAGAATAACATCTGTATGAGCATGTGAAGAAAATAAGCCATTATTCATATTTGTATCAGATTATATTTCGTGATTAGATAGCAAACAGCAAAGGAAAGTGTCACGATCCGCCACGCAATATGGCGGATCGAGGCTATGAAAGTCAGTCTGGGCCGAGTCAGAGTAGCGTGAGGGCCAGAAATTCATGAAAACCAGTTTATTTTACGCAAAACGAAAACACTCCTTTAACTAAACAAAATGCACCAGGCAGCCAAACATGATACAACAAAACAAAAATTAAGTTGTGGAGCTCAGGAAAAACTCCTCACGTGGCTAAATCTTGGCCACCTGGGCCTGAACAGACCAAGCAAGCAACATGGCAAACTTACAGGGCTGGCAACATGGCATACATAGCAGCTAGTAACATGGCAAGTTACAGGGCTAGCACATGGCATACCTAACGAACTAGCAACATGGCATCTTAGCGAGCTAGCAACATGGCAACTTACAGGGCCAGCACATGGCATACGTACTGTAACGAACTAGCAACATGGCAACTTAGTGAGCTAGTAACATGGCAACTTAGCGAGCTAACAACATGGCATATGTGAACAGCTAGCAACTAGACACCTAACAGAAAATATTCACACCATGGTTAGGACAGGGGACTAATACATAGCATGGACATGAAATGAATGCAGGCTAAACAAAAACATGGCATGAACAATGAACTAAGGCTACACATGGCATGGACACGAGGATACTACATGGCAAAACTAACCTGGCATGAACAGTGTGGTGCGAAGGTGATACAAGACAGGGTGGTAATATGACAATGACCCAGCACAGAGTGCTGTGCTGCAGGAGTCTTTGAAGGCCGGCAGAGGGGAAGTGCAGGTGTGGCAAGTTGAGCTGAATGCTAGGTGTCTATAGAGGGAGGAGAGGGAATGGGCATGGTCCAGAGCTGAGGCGTGGCATAGGTGGTGGTGAGGGAGAAGGTGTGGTCCAGGGTGTAAAAAACCCCAACAGGATGTCTGGCAGAGCCAGCCCAGGATCCTGACAGATAGGGTAAAATCATCAAACTCATTAAGTGAATTAGTGTTGGGGTTTCTGAACATAATGCATTGTGTCATTTCATACAAGAGGGCTGCTGAGGTCCCACGCATGATGAGACCTCTAACCAGTGGGATAATGCATCAACCAAGCAAGAGAACCACAGCCATCATAATGATAAAGGAAACAGCTGCAGACATGAGAACAGATTTCGATTTTCCAGACATTTCGTCTAGCCAATTCCAAGGGGAAGAATCTATACCAGAGTTAGCGGCCCATTCGACCCTAAGACTCTGAAGGCCGTGGAGTGCCGTCGTTACAGTACCATTAGAATCAGGGTCCAAAGTTCTGCCAGGAGCCATTCGCTAAAACCTGTTAATGCGCAAATGATTTTGGTGCAGAGGGCAAGAGATGTATTCCCCCTGTAATGAACATCACCTATGTGCAGGTGCCAGTCTAGTTAGATGATATATTAGGCCTGGGACGGTCCCTGCAAAACCACCACACATCAGACAAAGCCTTTTTCTGTCAGGCTAAGGAGGTGGAGGGCAGAGCAACATGAGAGGCATTACCTAAATAATATGTGTAAGAAGGTAGTGGCACAGCATCAAAATCAGTTGGAACAGCAAACTGGTGGAAAATTATATTCTCGGGGTTAAGCCCATGTGCATTCGAGATGTCCCATGTTAGATGACAACTGGGAAAATGACCTACATCTATTCCTCCACTGAGGCTATAAGTGAAACACTCAACAGGCACGTAGCACATACGGTGTAGTACAAGGGAGCGTCGGGCTCCTTCTCCATCACCTTGACGCCGGCCACCTCAATCCTCTCATGTGTTATCAGATTGTACATCTCCATCCCACTGCCTGTGTATGGCTCGCATGTGACAAGTTAGATTGCATCTTGGAACACAAGGGTCTGCAGTATACCTACAATCAGTGTCTCGATTCTTCAACTGTCGTTCATTGCAACATTCACTGCTTTTGAAAGGAATGGGCACAGCTATAAGATCGGGTCTAGCGACTGCACATGCTATGTATGAGTGGTTTATGAGGGACTTAGAGTTGTACCTGATGTATGCCCAGCCATAGGTTTCCTGTAGGGTTCTGCTTCATGTAATCTTGGGCAAGCTGCCATGCCTTTGAATCCCTAATTTCACTTTTAGATCTGTATCGAAGTGAAGTATAGTGGGCTGACTAAAATACCAGTGTGACAACACACATTGCTGCTTTGGCTGATGACTTCCATGTCTGTCAGTGAAAGGTTAAGAATAACTGCGGCTGTAGAGTAAAGTAATTACAGTTGTAGCACTTCAAAGCGACCACCTTTTTTACTGCAGTACATGCGCGTTGCCAGCGCGCAATGGGTGCGTCCCCGACTAAGGATTTTTAATCCTGCAACAAGCTGAAAAAAAACAGGGTGCTAGTCTCGTTTTAACCACCAGGTGGCGCAAAGATGTGAGGTCCGACTGTTCATTTCTATCTGTGTCTGCACATTAAGCACAAAAAACGATGTCATGGTATTGTATCATTAAATGTAGAGTAGTTAATTTTTAAATATTATAGATTATTATGCGTCTTTGCTCGCTAGTGTTTGTTGTCAATCGCTGAAGCTACTGATGTGTTCACACAGTTACCAGGCCAGCTGAGAGACACAGTCCCTCCTCCAGCCAATCCAATAGAATAATATAAGTATAATAACATAAAATAGGAATCTATATTTATTCATCAATCTGTGTTATAAATGTATTTTATATGTATATCTGTATTCTTCTGGTTTGTTGATCATGAGGAAAAAATACAAAACAAACTGGATTTTTTTTGTTTTGTCCTCTCTTGATATGAGCGACAAACGGAATTCAAGTGTTGTTGTTTTTTCGACACAAGGCACGGAGTTGGATTTAAAGCTGATTTTTCATTTTGAGAAAAAAGCAGAGAACGAAAAACTAAGTTGTTGTCTTGTTATAGCAGCTTTTAAGTTTAACCAAACTCTTAAAATTTACTCAGACCGCAATGACCTATAGTTTGCTCTGATTCTGAATGAAACATAAGAGCCCGAATGACAAATGATGTGTCCAGACAGAGCTTAACCAGAAATGTATGCATGTGATAATGCAGGCAAGGAGAGGATCGGGGAAGTGGCGTCACCGTCTGAAGCAGACAGTGATGTGACGTTCCAACGATGGTGCTGAGGAGCCACTTATTCATAGGCAGATGACTTGGATCAAGTTGTCAATGCGCGCTAGTGTTTGTTGTTAATTGCTCATGTCGCTGCTGTCTTTATACAGTATGTCCTCGTGTTTAACTGTCGGGTCCGTTTACGTTTTAACGGTTTGATTTCCCCCTCCAAAGTAAAAGCTGGGAAGACGAGAAAACAAGTCGTTTTAGAACATTTTAGAACCGGAGGACTTGTTAATGTGTCTGGACACCCCGGTAACACAGCACGTGGTTGTTTGGATTGGCTGTCATGTAGTCAAGAAGTCAGGACCACAGCTCCCAGTAAGTCCAGTAACTTTGTAATGTAACGAGAAACCCCCACCCCACTACCACACACGCTGTAAGGTTTGCTCTGATGGTACGCATGTTAGACGCCAGACACGTGGTGTAGGAAAGTGAGACTCTTTTGAACCTTTGAAACACAGTACAACGACGACAGGAAGCCGGTGCTCAAGCGCAACTTAAATAATAGATTTATATTTCCCTTTCCAGACAACATCGACTGAAATCAAGCCGTTTTCTAGTTAAATTGTCCCGAAGATAAAATACAAAGAACATCCGCTTTCTCGTTTCTCTCGAAAAACGGAATTTAATCGCAGCACTGTGTTAAAACAAACAATCGAGTTGGAAACAGTTTTTTCAAAACTAGACCCGGAACTGGATTTGAAGCCGTTTCCCGTTTTCTCGTTTTGAGGAAAAAAAACAGAAAACGAGAAAACGTTTTCTTGTTTTCCCAGCTTTTATTCTGAGAGAGAAATCAAACAGTTGGAACATACGCGGACCGTTTTTTCCATTTCTCGTTTAAAAAAGGAAAGACTGCATTTATTCAAAGCAGTGTGTTAAAAACGGAAGCTTCAACATTTTGCTTTACTGTACTGACATTTATCACAATATCTGCAGAAAAACAAACTATTATTACTACTATTATTATTACACAGGCAACACAGTGGATTTGGAACTTGCTCTGCATCGTAAACACGGTGTCTGATGTTGGTTCAGTTGCAAAAGCAAATTTCACATCCCTTCCCCCTACTCTGTATTGGCACAGAGACATTAACATATTGTCTCCACTTGGTCAATAGGTGTAAAATACTTTAGCTCTGAGACAAAGAAAAAGCTTCATGGGAGATCGGGCAGCACGATCACTGCACCTAATGTACCTAGGCTGTGGAACGCCAAAACCTTTCATTTGACTTTTTTAAATGATCTTCTTATGGTATTTAACACAAGTCTGGCACTGCTAACTTGTAGAGAATATTATATAATAAAAATAAAATAATTGTAATAACGACGCACTCTAGGTGGTGGGTCATATGGGCTCGCTGACCCTGCTCCTGCCTGCAAGGCTGAACAGTTCCTATGAGTCTATGAGTGGCATCCACTGTTACAATGTTCCACAAAAGATGACAGTACAGTTTTTAGTGCACAAATGTGCACTAAAAAATATAAACAGAAAACGCTTGAAAGCGTTTTCATTTTATATTCCGTTTATTTCGTTATTACTCCACATTAACATTTTTAACACCTTCCCCAGACAGACAAAGGGGGGGGGGCTGCTGACAATCGGCTCATGAGTGTGTGATCAGCGCCGGAAAGGGCACTGACAGTTGACTGAAATTGTTACAAGCATGGGTCAAACTGGACTAGAAATGTATTCTAAAACACGCTCACTATGTGCGGGAAACAGGCTACAATGGCAAACATACAAACTGGACTGGAGGGAAGACCCAAACGCAATGATCCATACACACAAGCCATGCAACAAGAATGTTATTTAATTAAATGACAATACATAAGCATGTACAAAAACATAATAACTAACTGAAATTCACGGCAATACATGTACAAAGACATACAAGATCTCTAGAGGCTCAATAAACTAACATAGGAAGTGATTTGATGACTTACAACCCCCAACCAATAAGAAAACACAGGACAGCACAAACCTTTACAAAGACAGGCACAGGACGCCTGCAAAAAGTAACAGTTATGCAACGTGCTATGAATAACTTTAATGGGACAACAAAGCACAAACATAGGCCACGGGGAAAAGAAGTCAAAGGTAACTGAAAAATCACTGCCATGCAGGAGAACTAAATAACCACTTCTCACAAAAACATGCAACAAACACAAGGACAACATAGAGACTAGACAAACCTTGACCGGGGACAGGACTGGACCACAAGACAGAAACGACTTCTAACATCAACCCCAGTGTAAAATCAATAAGAACCGATAAAGACTGTACCAAAATCAGAAACTTAAATACTCACTAAAACAGGTGACACTAATCAAACTAATAACAGGACATGACATTACAGGAATTGAAAAAACAAAGAGTGCCCTCTGGCGGCATGGAAGCTGACTCGCAGCATAAATCAGCGAAAACGAACTGCTCCATCTGTATATTAATACAAATAAAGTGACAACAAGAGTAAGAAAAGATGAAGCCCAACACAACAGTGTCACAATCTGCTTCGTTCTGCCACTCCCGTGATGTGAAGAGTCTACACGTCGTCCAACGTCGGCACCTCAAGGCTGTGTGTGTGTGTTTTCCCAGGTGTATGGTCAGGGGCACAGCTTCAGGCAGCACTTGGCCCGCACCTTTAGCTGAACGGTCAACGCAGCCTTGCCTCAGTGCGTGTGTGTGTTCACAGCGACGGCCGTCCTTCTCAGTTCTTCTCACTACTAGCGGTCTCTCTGTGGGATGTGGATGGTGATCATCTGTCGGATCCGGGACCTTACTGCATTGGCTGAAGTGGATCCAAGTTGCTCTCTCTGCGAGCTTCACAGCCGGGTGGGTAATCAGGAGGACTTGGAAGGGACCTTGCCACCGTTTGGAGTTCCAGTGTCCCCTGTGAACCTCCTTAATGATTATCGCAGCTTCCGGTTGGATGACTTGCAGCAGTTCTGTTGCCTGGTTGGGCAGAGCTGCTTTCACCTGTTGGGAGATTTGAGAAAGAACAGAGGACAAGTTCTTACAGTACTGTAGCATTGCGTCTTCGCACATTTCAGTAGATGGTAAAATTCTAGTCTCAGTCTCAGGGTGGAGTCCCATCATAGGAGGTCTACCAAATAAGATCTCATACGGGCTGAGGTTTTGTTCTCACCCTTATTCTCATTCTTATGTATGAGAGCACGATGGGAAGAGCCTGATTTTACTTAAGACCAGTCTCTAAGCAGCATTTGGCCAGTTTGTTTTTAAAGTGCCGTTCTCTTCCTCTACCACTCTTCCACTCTGGGGGTGGTAAGAGCAATGCTGTCAAAAACTTTCCCACTTCCTCTAGGGCTTGGTTTGCAAAATGTGAGCAATTGTCACTGCTGATTCTGTCAACAGTGCTTTGGTAACTGGTAACTGCTAGCATATTTAGCTAGAAAGGCCTCCACCCATTTTGAGCACATATCAACAACTAAACAATACTTTTTACTTTCTGCTGGCGTTAGGTCGATAAGGTCCAACATTAAATGGTCAAATTCATGTTCTGGTGGTGGGTGAGCTGCCAGTGGTTTTGTAACACCAGTCTTCAAGACAGCATGAGAAGTGCGGACTGCATAACCAACCTAAGATTTCCCATTACCAGGGTCCCTGGAGCCATCAACAAAAAGAACGAGGTCACAGTTAGGAATTGGCACCTCCGACAGATCTGGGCGCGGAGTGCAGACCTGGTTAAAGACTGAATCGCAGTTCTGAGGCTTGCCATCGTCAGGGCCCGGCAACAAAGTGGCTGGGTTAAGCACATTGCACCTTTTGACAGTAATGTTCAGCATTTCAAGCAAGATAGTGTTGTATCTAAGCCATTGGGCTGTAGAGAGATATGATGTTTTCTGATCATAGACACAGCATGAGGAACTACCAAGGTTAGCCAACTATGCTAGCCATGCTAGCATCACGTGGGTAGCATCGTGGGAGCCCCGCAGCGACTGGGTCAAGCTTGGCAGAAAAGTAGGCTACAGGGCGTGAACGCCCTCCGTGATATTGTAGGAGAAACAAGGTCATACAATGTGATTTCTCATCCACTGTTTGGGTGAAAGGTCCCAAAGGCAGACCCAAAGTGGGAGCAGACAGGAGAGCAAGATTGAGGTCGGTGAACCCCTGTTCAGCCTCAGATGTCCACATGAGGCGAGTGGTGGATGCAGAAGATGTCTGCATCAGAGCTCTAAGCGGAGGTTCCAAGACGACGCAGTTAGGAATGAAAGTCCTGCAATGAGAGCACATGCCTAAAAGGGACATAAGCTGTTTATATGTGCACAGTTTAGGCAGCTTCGGAATAGCTTCAGCTCTTTTAGGTGAAATGGATTTCCCTTCAGCGGTAATGATGTGACCTAGGAAGGTAACCTTAGTCTGAACAAACTGTAATTCGGACAGACTTGCTTTGTGGCCTGCAGCATGCAGGTGTTTCAGCAACTTCATCGTGTCTGCTGTGCAAGTTTCCTGATCCTCACTGCAGATCATTAAGTTGTCAACGTACTGCAGCAGGGCGGTGCCTGGGGACAAGACAAGATCATCCAGGCTGTCTTTGAGTGCCATATTGTAGATTGTAGGGCTTTCTGAATACCCCTGACAAAGTCTGGTAAAGGTGTATGGCTTTCCGTTAAATTCATAAGCAAACCAGAATTGACTGTCTTTGTGGACGGTTACTACTGAAAAAACATGGATACTGTGTCAGAGCGTCCTCTGACAAAAACACGTGGTGTGGAGTATGTGTGGAGTGTTGAGGTACCAAGTGCACTGTGCGCTGCGCATGAAAGTTAGACTGAAGAAGTTTCTTGTAATCATGCAAAATAGTTCGAGTTGGGAGTCATTTGCCAGTCTCCTCCCCATTGACATCTGTCAAAAAGACCCAAGTCCTGCTATCTGAATTTGAATCAATTGAGCATGTATTATGTGTGAGCATGTGTGTGTGTGTGTGTCTGTGCGGCACCGTCTATGTCATCATGCAGAAGGAAACCTTCACTGGGCTCCTCCTCTAGTCAGTCTGATGAGAGGGTGAAGCCTGACGTAGCCGGGGGCAGTACCTCTTCCAGTGTCCCATCTTGCCGCAGATATGTCAAACATTTCCTGGATCTCCAAATGCGCCTCCTGCGTCTCTATTGGGCCAATTCCGGCTGAAGTCTCCTCCTCTTCCTCGCCAGTGAAATCTACCCACTCCTCTGTTGTTCTTATGGCTTGCAGAGAACATCTCCGAGGATGGCAGATGCAATGCGCTCTGTTGTTTTTCCCTCTTTGCCATCCTCTTCTGCTGGAGAGTCTCATAAGCATGGCGTGTGTGTCTTGCGAGATCAGACAGACGCGCTTGTTCTTTCCATCCAATGTATGACTGCCTCACAGCGTCAAACACTTCAGGAAGTAACCCTTTCATCACCAGCTCACACAGATGACTATGGTGAAAAAATTAGCCCCCCCCACTTCTTCTGGGGGAGGGTGGACTCCTCCATGTGTGTTGTATGCGGTAGTGAGGCAGTTAACAAAGTCATCAACTAATTCTTTAGGTGGTTGTTTGCATGCGATGACTTTTATAATACAGACTTTATCGGGGAACGCAGTTTCAAGGTGGGTGACAAGCATTCTCACTGCGGCAACGAATTCATCATTTAGGTTGTTTGTCCAATCTTTGTGTTTGAGAGCGAGTGTCAGATCAGGCAATTGTCCAGTCAGCTTTTGATATTCACAAGGTGAAAGATGCTTGGTCAGGATGCGACAAATCTCAGCTCCAGTGGGTCTGTGCTCCTGGCAGAAAGCCAGAAGGTTGGCACCGAATGTCTTTCCTGATACGGTGATGTCCGGAAGATTGTGGGCAAAGTTAGTTATGTCAGCACTAGTCCATGACCTATGAACTAACATGCTTCCTTCAGGGCCAGCAACTTTCACCATGGGCATGCTGGCGTCCACGGCGTTCAGTTTTGCGGTGTCCTTTCTGAGAATACGGCTGGTGGATGCAGGACGAAAACCCCCCTAGCACTGAGTGATCTGGAGGCAGAGCCTGAAGGGGCTAGCGATTGGTCTGTCCAGAGGTTAACAGGTGTAGTCATTCTGGGGATTGGTGAGGCTTCTCTGCTGTTCTGCTGTTCTCTCTAACTGTTCTGAGCCGGATGGTGCAGCTTCTGTTGACAGAGGTCGGTCAAGATGTTGATTGGGCAGCTGCAGTGGGTCGGGGTGTTGTCGTTGGTCAGGCTGTTGTTGTTGGTCAGGCGCTCCACCCTGCTTGGCTGACGCAGATGGAGTCCAGGTCACTCAGCTCTGCAAAAGGATACAAAGCAGAAACAGTGGGAGCGCTCTGTTTCTCATTGTGTTGTGTGTGTGTATGTGTGTATGGTGGCGGTGTGCAAGCTTCCACAGAGTTGTTATCTTTTCTGCCAGCTACGTCACCACTCTCATCCTTTCTCCCTCCTAGCTCTTTTTGGCATTTCAGTCTTTCCCTGCATTCTGATTCTTTAATCCAAATCTCCACACATCTGTTTTTTAATTAAATTTTAATTAAACTTTGATTGTTTTGTTTTTATGGAGCTGTTTTTTCTTTTTCTTCTAATTTTTCTTTTAAAGCGTGTATGTCCTTCACACTGAGTGAACCACCTTCTTGAAACCCAGAATATTTTGTCCAGTCGTGAAGACATGACACGCATTCATTACCATATTTACGTTTCATTAATTTCGTAATGCTGCTGTCCGGTGGTGGAGACTCAGATTGCCCCGAACCCATCTTCCAGAGCCCGACAGTTTCCTGCCTTAGATTTAATTGTGTTACGGCCTGAACGTTCCTTCTTACCTTCCTACCTTTTTATCGGACGTCTCCATAAAAAGGGAACCGCTCAGATCTAGCGACAGATTCTTCCCGGATGTAATCCCTCATCCCCTAAGCCGCATATTCCCTAATGCGGGGTCGTGGGAGTGCTGGAGCCTAACCCAGCTGGTTGTGGGCGAGAGACAGGGTACACCCTGGACGGGTCGCAGGTCCATCGCAGGGCAACACACAGACAGACAGACAACCATTCACACACACACTCACACCTAAGGGCAATGGAGAGAAGCCAATCAACCTAATGCACATCTTTGGACTGTGGGAGGAAGCCGGAGAACCCGGAGAGTTCTCGAACCCAGAACCTTCTTGCTGTGAGGCGACGATGCTACCCATCGCACCACCGTGCCGCCCCCAACCAGTGCCGCCCCCAACCAGTGCCGGCTTGACTAATTCATTTCAATTTAGTATTAAGATGAATTGTTATTCCTTATTATTATATTTTTCGATGTTTCAGCCAAATAGGAGACGGTTTAGAATTATTATTATCTGTAGTCCTAATAATATTTTCTTCTATGTTTTTAGCCTAATAGGGGGCATTTTAGAATTAATTGTTATTGCCTCACTTTCCTTAAACCAAATGATCAGAACCAAGTAAACCCAAATACCCGGAACCAAATTTTTCAGAATCTCTCTTACCGGGCCATGTAGAGGTTGGATTTTGAGTTTGTTGGATCTCGTCAGAGAGATAGGTCAGCAGGCCTCCCACTCAATACAGCTGTAGAGGTTTGGAGGTTGAGTGAACCTAGTCCTCAGGACTGTCGTCCCTGATCACGCCGTCTAGACGACCTGCAGCAGGATCCTGTTCGTGACGCCAAGAACGGTGGTGGAAAATTTTAGAATGAAGGCAGATGAGAGAGTTGTCATTTTGTGCGATTTATTGAAATAATAAAGAAAATGAAAATAATGAGGAAAGCAAATCAAAAGCCTGCTTGGGAGATCAGAACATACACCACGGAGGTATAATGCAAATGGTGGATGGCGATGGCAGGTTGTATTTAAGAATGAATAGACACTCAGATTCCACCATATTTTCTATGCAGAGAAATTATCATTTCTTCCTCTGCAAAATTCCACTGAAACATCTCAGGAGATTGATTGCCATGTGGTCACAGACTACAACTAGTGCTTCATGTTTTTTTCTGTACCTGCCCCAGCAATGGTCGGGCTGAGAGGGGCGGAGCTAACCGACAGGTAGGATATGACCATTTTTAGCCACAACACATATTACTTCCATTTTCCCTGTCTTCTCTGGACATAGACCCTCAATGTGAAATGTTGTTGCATTGTTTTGCTGATAAAATGTAAAATATTAATAACAAAACTTGCTTTTCAGTGATGAAGTATCAACTTTCACACACTGGAGCAGCTGAGGCTGGTTACACTTGCTAGGGAGGCTACTAAGGTCTAAACCCCTAGGTTCACCAGGTCAGCTCAAATTTGAACTGATCAGCTGATTTGAGCTGGTGATTAGAATCCCACATGGGGAAATACAAACTAAACTCTGGTCGGCTCTACTCAAGACACAAACCACAGAGGAGAGGACCCAAATGAACAACCAAACAGACAGACTGAGAATAATACTAAACAGAATTTAATTTGAACAAAAGAAAAAATATACACAGTGAACATTAAGGATAAATTAAAAATCACTGCTATGCAGGTAACTATACTATAATACACATTATTTCGATATGCAAAGTGAGAAACAGATTAACATACAGTCGTTGCACTTCAAAGCGACCACCTTTTTTACTGCAGTACGTGCACGCGCACGCCAGCGCCCCACGGGTGCGTCCCTGACTAAGGATTTTTAATCCTGCAGCAAGCTGAAAAAAATCAGGGTGCTAGTCTCATGTTAACCACCAGGTGGCGCAAAGATGTGAAGTCCGACTGTTCATTTCTATCTGTGTCACACAAACACAAAAAACAATGTCATGGTATTTTATCATTAAATTTAGAGTAGTTCATTTTTAAATATTATAGATAATTATGCGTCTTTGCTCACTAGTGCGCGCTAGTGTTCTTTGCCAATTGCCGAAGCTGCTGATGTTTTTACACAGTTTCCAGGCCAGCCGAGAGACACAGTCCCTCCTCCAGCCAATCCAATAGAATAATATAAGTATAATAACATAAAATAGGAATCTATATTTACTCATCAATATGTGTTATAAATGTATTTTATGTGTATATCTGTACTCGTCTTCTGGTTTGTTGATCATAAGGAAAAAGAGGATTTTCATTTCAATTCGTCCTCTCTTGATATAAGCGACAAACGGAATTCAAGTGTTGTTGTTTTTTCGACACAAGGCACGGAGTTGGATTTAAAGCTGATTTTTCTTTTGAGAAAAAAGCAGAGAACAAACGATGGTGCTGAGGAGCCACTTATTCATAGGCAGATGACTTGGATCAAGTTGTCAAGATGCGCTAGTGTTGGTTGTCAATTGCTGATGTCGCTGCTGTCTTTATACAGTATGTCCTCGTGTTTAAGTGTCGGGTCCGTGTACGTTTTAACAGTTTAATTTCCCCCTCTAGAATAAAAGCTGGGAAGATGAGAAAACACGTCGTTTTAGAACATTTTAAACCCGGAGGACCTGTTAATGTGTCTGGACACGCTCCCAGTAAGTCCAGTAACTTCGTATTGTAACGAGAAACCCCCACCGTCTGTTTTTGAAATCAGACAAATAAATGGATTCAAAGCTGTTTCCCGTTTTCTCGTTTTGGGGAAAAATGAGTCGACTGTGGCATTGGAGCATTTTGCCAGAATGAGCTTCGCAAAGAAAGGACACTTGGTTTCCATAAACCACAGAATAAACCACTTTGATCACTTTTAAGGTGGCCAAGTTAAACAGTTAAAACAGTAAGACATAGTCAATGTGCCCTTTAAACGGAAGCTGCATTATTATACTTTACCGTAATGACATTTACCACAATATCTGCAGAAAAACAAACTTTTATTACACAGGCAATACAGTGGATTTGGAACTCGCTCTGCGCCGTAAACTAAATTAACAAAATCTATGTTTGAAAAAAATGAAGAGTTCCTTGTCTACATGAAAGCGGGCAGAACAACTTCCGTCTATGACTCACTGCCGAAAGCGACTGGTGAAGCTCCTGGGAACGTGGCTGTAGCTCTGCACTGACTTATTATGTGGTACAGGTTGAAGGGGAAATAACGAAATAAACGGAATATAAAACCAAAATGCTTTCAAGCGTTTTTGGTTTATAATATATTTTTAATTGCACATTTGTTAAAATTAGATGGGTGTACTGTCATCGTTTCTGTAACTTTTGGTAACGTTACAGTGCAATAATGTGTGAACTTTATTTAGTTTTTTTGTAAATAAGCAAAGCAGAAAAACTGTCTTATTGTATTGTTGATGTTTTTTATTGCTTCCTTCGGTGAGACCGCAACAATGATACTCATACTTTCACGTTGTAAATCCAAGCACATACCGGTGGAACATTGTAGCAGTGGATGTCACTCATAGACTCATAGGAACATGAGTAGGAACCCTGCTCTGCCTTGCAGGCAGCAGCAGGGTCAGCGAGCCCATGCGTCCCACCCCACAGAGTGCTCGGGGATGGCCCTCTTTACGTACCAAAAGCGGCTCTTGGCAGGGTTCCAGCTGGAGCGTGGCGGACAAGTGAACACCCAGCCGTTGTTAGGGGTATATGTAAAGGTGTACGTCTTTTAGTAGTTCTAGTGTTAACATATGGTCTCCACTCGGCCAATAAGTGTAAAATACTTTAGGGGAAACACGCATCAACACGCAGGACAAAGATCTGCGTTTCTCTGCTGCTACAGCCTCGGCTGCGTTGGGTTGTTAGTCTCCCTTTCACCTGTACCACATGAAATGTGTTCCTACGAAGTTAATCAGCCGCTTTCAGAATCAGAATCGTTTTTTTATTCCCCAGGTTTGAACAGGGCAAACATTATTTCTTTCTCTCTACCCCCAACCGCCTCTTCAATCATTGATGATGATCTTCACTGTCACAGTCTGGGGTTTTGTATGCATGTTTTATTTTGGTAGTATTACCGGTTTCTGTTCTGTCGTGCCTTTTGCCTGCTTTGCCTTTTGTCACGTGATCTCCCAGCTGTGGTTAATTTGTCATTAGTTCAGTATACTGTATAGCCACCAGCACGTTCCTTTGTTCTCTGCCAGATTGTTTGTTCTAGCATTCTGTTGTTTAATCTTCTAGCAATCCCAGTAAGTCTGTCGTTTTTAGACTCGTGCCTGTATCTTGATCATGCCTTTGCCTTGTCCATGCCTGTACTAGAGATGGCAACTTGTCAAAATGTAGTTTTAGTCTTTAATTACATTTTGGACTTGTCATAAATACATTGCAGATATCTGTAATGTGAAACTTGTCTATCTTATAGATCATCTATCATCTTATAGATCATCTCCGGACCGCTTGCCACATTTATAAAGCTCTGACATATTGAAACAACCAGTCCGTTCAAACTGCAGATAAGCTGCTCGGCAGTCACGTGACGTATCGACACCTCTCGCTCTCCTTGGTCACGGGATTCGGAACGCGCTCGAGATTCTGCTTGACGACACTTCTGCTTCAAAAGATCGATGCCGAGTCGAGTGGGAGGTCTCGAGTTGGACATCTCTAGCCTGTACCTTTGCTGGATCTCTGAATTACTGGTTTTGATCACTGCCTGCTTGACCACGCTTTTGACTGCTGTTTGAGATTAATGATATTAATTCCTGCATGCTTCAAGTCCTGTCTCTCAAGCTGTGCGTTTGGGCCAATCTCTTCTCCTCACTCCTGGCGAGCAGTGACATTCACTTGCATTAGACTTTGAATGACACATACATGATTATCACAGTATGAATTCTGAGTCAGGTATATGCCTTCCAGCTCATTTTGGCTCTTTGCATTCTGGATCTTCACCTTTGGGTCATGACTTCATAAGTACCCATAATGATAGCTAAATGACCGAGTTTAGATCAATTGGTAAATCAATCAAACTTCCCCAGAACACACTGACAGGCCCTGTTAACAGAACAAATTATCCACAATATGCAGATATGAAATCCTCAAATGGCAGGGGCCCACTTTTTCAGTCACTGTTTACACAGTGTTGCAGAAGGGTGTCAACCAAGACAAAACCCCAAAGATTTAGAGAACTGAGGTATTCAGGATGTTTCTCTCGTGTGCCTTGCCACCAGGAGTTTACATCAGTATACCTTCACATCATTATTATATCCTTGTGCTGATTTTTAGATTGTTTCCATTCACAGTCAGCTTAATCTTACCACGAAAATACAGCTGACCAGCACAGTGAGGGAGGATGGTGTGGGTGAAGGTGTCCCTTGGGCTGTAAATAATAATAACAAAAGGACGTGTTGACAAAAACACACAAATAAAATCAACACAGAGCGTAGTTCTTCAACCGTCTATGAATTATTTACATCAGCTGCTTTACACATTATCCCCCAATGTGCCTGCCTGGGCTAGAAAGCCAACTAGTGGTTGCTGCTACTGTATATTATATTATAAATTCCTACATTCAGTTTACTTAGGGCTGGGTTATTGTAAACCCTGACCCTATAATATGTCAGCCCCTTTAATTCTGGCCTGAATGTGACCATCTCAATGTCAGCATATACCTGACACTGACAGTAGCTGCCCCCATATAAAAAACAGTTGTTGTGGTTTCTGGACTATTTAGAGGTGTTAATCCACTTTTACCATCCAGCCTGACTTTGTCAGATTTTTTTAATGTCACTCAGAGGCTACGAACATCACATTGACTACCACATATTGTGAAAAATTAAAACAGCAGGATGCTTCAAAAGCTCTTACTCAATTGTTTACTGTAGTGAAGTAAAATATAAATTAAAGATAGACAATTCTTAGTGAGATTAAAGGATAGTTCTCCCAGTTAAGGAAATAGTGTTAATGGTCTAGAATTGCTGGGGTGGAATGGGAGATAGATAAAGGCTAGATTAGTCTTGCGGTGTAGGGGAGGGGGTGTATCTGCATCAGTATAGTGAAGTGTTGTTTATAGATGTATGACTGAGGCCGACCAAGCCAGTCCAACAGTTGTCCTTAAAGGGAGACACAATAAAGGGAAAGTAGATAGAGGCACAGCTGGTGAGCTAGATTGGACCTGGGAAAGGAGGGGTGAGGGAGAAGGGACAGAATATTACACAGCTAATTCTAGTACATTTTAACAATCCATGACTAATTTGTCTAGATCAATAGTCCAATCGGTCAGAACTTAGGGAGTCATCGCCTCTTGTGGGACCATGGGTTACCGTTGACAAGGCTGTCACTAAATTCACCAAGTGTTCAGTCTGTCTGCAGATGTTATCCATCTGTCTCTTGTCCTCCTCCGTACGGGATCAGTCCCTCAAACCGGGTCATCCACTGATGCAAATTATCCGAACGAGCTGAGATGTTACTTGTCAATCCATCAATCCGGGCCATCGTCTGGTGTAATTCCGTCAGCCAAGTAACCATGGCCCCCACCGGTGTTAGTAACTTCTTGGCAGGTGGAATCTGCCACAGATTTTCCAATCTTCCGTTAAAGCAGGGCACCACCAAAGCCAATTATAATTAGCCCAAAGTCCAAAGTATGAATAGATCCTCTGCATTCTTGATGGACAGTGGCTCCAGACACACAGGGCACCAGGAATTCCAAGCGTCTCGCCCGTAACCAGAGGCAAGAGTCCCAGAGGGGCAGAGTGGCGCTCCCAGAGATTGTTTTCTTTGTGAGAAAAATTTATCCGATGTGCTGAGTGTCCAGTTGATTAGCTCCATGTTTAAAAAAATAGTTATTCCAGAATAGCAGAACAGGGTGCACAGAAGAGACAGGAGAAGGACACTGCAAGCAAAGTAGAACGGGAGCAGAGAGAAAACACCTCAAGAGGCTTTGCCTTTGCCTTTGCTTTTCAACACTTTCAACACACTATCTCAGTGTTGTGCCTTTTGTTTGTCTCCACAGGGTGAATGCTCACAAAAGTGCCGTAACATGTTCATCGTGGAGTCCGTGTGTGTCGCTTGGTTTACTTTAGAAGTCCTGATACGTTTTTTTCATGCACAAAGTAAGCTGGAATTCCTTCGTGGCCCACTCAACATCATTGATGCTGCTGCCATCCTACCCTACTATGTTTCCCTGCTTCTGGAGCTCAAAGATGAATCTGTGCAGGACATTGTGGCTGGAGCAGGAAGGAGCACCTTAGATAAACTAGGTCTGACCCTACGTGTCATGAGGGCCCTGCGGATCCTCTATGTGATGCGCCTGGCCCGTCACTCTGTGGGTCTGCAGACTTTGGGCCTGACCATTCAGCGAAGCATGAAAGACTTTGGCCTGCTGATGCTCTTTGTGTGTGTGGCAGTGACGCTTTTTTCCCCATTGGTGCATCTTGCTGAAAGTGAACTCTCTCCAAATGCACAGCTCAGCTTTAGCAGCATTCCAGCATCCTACTGGTGGTCCATCATCTCTGTGACAACAGTGGGGTATGGCGATATGGTGCCACGAAGCATACCAGGCCAATTGGTGGCACTCATCTCTATTTTGGCTGGAATTCTCATTCTGTCTTTTCCTTCTACATCAATCTTTCACACATTTTACCGCACCTACACCGAGCTCAAGGAAGAGCACAAAAGGCTGTGGAGGGAGGAGAGAGGGGCTGAGCTGGCTACTGAGGAAAGCGTGAAAGTAAAAGAACCATGGATGAATGAGTGGGGAGAACCAGACTTCTTACTTGGTTTGGACAACCATTATTTTCTTTTCTCTAAAGATATCACAATGCTGGCTCAGAGCAACAGCGATCAGCCTCTTCCTTCTCCTCAAACAGGATGAGTTCACAGAAATGTACTAAAGACATTATACAGCCAAAAGTATTTTTAACCTCTGCAGCTTCAGGTTCATAGTGTAGTTTAATGTGTTTCCTGATATTATATTGATCTAATGTTTAGCTTTGATCACCATTATTTATTTAAACACAAATTATTGGGGATACAAAATCTTTAACTTAAAATTCAAATAATTCTATCTGTACGTAGCCACCCGCTAAACGACCTGCCTTTATCAAGTTGCATTTGTGATTTTTAGTGCTGATAATGTTTTGGTTGTCAGAGTATCAGAATTTGTTGATGTTTAGGGAAATATGCAGTTTAGCTTCAGACAGTTTTTTTCTCCAGCCTGTGGAAGCGTGAAACACTTTTAGCCTTTGTCACAACCAACATTGTTACACCTGGTCTAGACGTTAAATAGGGGAACTAACACTTTACTGCTTTGTTGATGGATATTATGTTTGTTGTTTTATTTTGGTTTCACTTTATATTCTAGGTTGTTGCTTGTTTGTTACTACATTTACACGTTTTTTGTCTAGTTTGTTTAAACGTGCTACATGTGTACAGTGTGTATTTGTCTTTCTGTGTTTGATTCACCCACATATGATTCTGTATCTTGTCTGTCCTGCTCAGCAGTGATTTTGAGTTTTGGCAATTGTCTCATGGCCCAGAAAAACATACACTGATGGTAAATAACAACAAAAGCAAGACGAGATGAGGGATGAGGAAGAGCCCCCTCAAGGCAGTTTGAGAATTTTGGCAATCACGCTTTGTGACTTTACTTATGTTTTGTCAAATAAAACTCACTGATCACTTTAATCAAGCATGCGTAAGGCATTTTAGAGGCCAAAGTAGACATGAGAGCGGCTGGTTTGTCTGGTTCCACAGGAGATTATTATTAGAGTGAGACACTGTAGTCTGCATCAGTATGGAGGATTCAAACGAAGGAACAGAGGATCAGCCAACAAAGGTATACTTTTGAAGAGGAGGAGAAAATATCCACGGAGCATGTTACTCCAACAAAGACCTGTGAATAGAATTATAGAAACAATAGCTCTGAGGCACCGATGAAGGGCTCCGGACCCTGCATAAATTCACCATGGTTTTGCGTGTTAGCAGTTAGGTCAGCAGCTTGGTGGCAGGAGAAACAAAACACAAGCAGAGAACACAGGAACTGAGGCAGTGGCATAGGAAGCATGACAAGTTATCAACCCAGCAGGCACACAACCAACCTTCAACATTTCAGTTATTGTTATGACGTTGATGTAACATTAAAATGTTAACTCCAATGGTTGTAAAAAGGTAAAAAATGCTTATATGTTACGTTAAAATTGGTTGAAATAATGTAAGTTGTTCTTGTGACAATGTAATGTTATAATAAAGTTTAATACTAATGGTAGTAAAATTGTTAAATAAATACTTAAACATGTACATTGACATATGAATAAAATATTGTCAGTTGTTTTGGTCCCTATGCTGTCATCATGACCAACAAGACAGAAACCAAATAAATGGAGACCAGATGTACAAAGGACAGATCCAGGACATTTTACTCCCTGGTGCCAGAGAAGGTGTCTTTAGACAAATGCAGTCACAATAAAGGTGGAGGTGATTTTCTACAGGCACTCACATTATCTATTAGTCTAGATCAGATGGTCAGGATAGCCGGCTCAATCTTGTTGATGCCATGGTGTCACAGTCTCTGGTCCTGCTCCTTGTTTTATTTTGAGTTCCTTACTTTCGGTAGTGTCTGGTTCTATTCTCGGGTTTTATTTTGAAGGACTTCCTGCCACTCACTCCACAGCTGTGTTTACTGTCACGTCTTGGGTTTACTTCTGCCATTACTTTGAAAGGACTTCCTGTTTACGTCATGTCACTGCTGTTCCCTGCTTCTACCGGTCATTATCCACACCTGCACTTCATCAATAATCAGTCACCTAGCATTTACTGTAAGCACCAGCTCTCATACCAGTGCCTTGCCAGATTGTTAGTTCGTGTTTGCGTGCATTCATCATCATCCAGCGTTTTTGTTCTTGTCCCGACCCGTGTTTCCGATCTTGTTTTGCCTACCGTTACCGAGCCTTGCCTGATCCCTGCCTGCATCGTCTGCTGAACCTGTCTGGTAATTACCCTGCCTGTTTTATGACTACGATTCTGCCTCGTCCTGAACGGTACTGCTATCTCTACCAACACGTTTAACGAACCCTGTCTGTCCACGGAACTGAGCCTGCCTGAACCTTTCTGGTTACTTGTGTATGACCCTGCCTGACTCTGACTCTGCATTTCCGGAAAAAATCCCTTTTTGTAACGTTCAAAACTTGTTTGAGCCGTGCATGTGGGGCCGCCATCTATCATGTCCTGACACATGGTACAGTCAAACTGTAATCCTAATCCCTGTATGATGCATCGTTATCTCTGAGCTGGTCTGTCATTAACAGACTACATCCCTACTAGTTTTTTGTGTGTTTTTAAATGGTTTTGTAGAAGAATTGCTTTTATTTTGGGCCTTCTATTATGAACATTAATATTTGTCTCATAGAGGGACCCAAACGCACAGCTCAGACAAGGATTGAGTTTAGTAGATTTAATTAGGATTGTCGTCAGGCAGGCAATGGTTGGTACACAGTAGACACAGGTAACAGTGCAGACAATGAAAATAAAACAGGAAATGGCAAAGCTGAAAATACAGGACATGGTCCAAACCACAGAAAACAAGACCACAACTAAGCATCATGAACATCCACAAGGTAGAATAAGTCCATGGGGTAGCTACACAAAGTCCAAACACTCCAAACACTTACCAATGAAGGTGGAGGCGAGGAGAGTGTCTGCCCAGCAGCCGCTGGGCCAGAACAAAGAGTCAATGAAATGTTATAGGAGGCCGGCTTCTGAACAAGACGCGTTCAGGAGCCCACAGGGCGCAGCAACGTCCACCAGGATGAGGACGGTCCAAAAGACTGGAAAATCGAGGTGGCCGGTGATGAAGGAAGCAGTGCCACCTTTGTTGCTGAAAGTGACGAAGATGGAGCCACCAGTCCAGTAGCAATGCAGGGGTAGAACATGACTGTAACTGCAGCTTGGGCCAAGCAACATGGCTGCTGCACAGGAGCTTGGGCCAGGCAAGGTGACTGATGCGCTGGAGCTTGAACGGGCGATGACCACTGCTCTAGAGCAGGGCATGAGGTTGCGGCGACAGACTGTAGAGCCATGACTGGAGCAACCTGCAATGCAGTAGCTGGAGCTGTCTGAAGAGTAGAGAGTGGTGCAAGTCTGGTGGCCGAGGCATGAGAGGTTGGCAGTAAGTCCGCAACAACGGCCTGTGGATCAGTAGCAGAGCCCGGTGTTCAATTGCAGAGAGACGCAGCGAAGCAGAGACAGGGACAGACAGTAAGACTGAGGCTGAGGCAGGAGCAGATGGCGGACTGGTAGTCAAGGTGACAGGTTGAGGTGAAGTGATGGGCCAGGATGCCGTTGCAGAGGAATGCCGCGGCTCTGTGGCTGGAAAAAAGGCTGGTTAATGTTGACGTCGGGGCATGAGCTGGAATCTGTTTTCGTGTCAGCGTTGTTACCGAAACTGGAGTAAGAGAAAAAAAACAGAGCCGTGGCATGATCTGGAGGCGGACAAACAGATGACGTCTTGGCAGGGGGGAGGGAAGAAGTAAAAGTACTGGCTGACTGGAAGCTTCCAGGTTTGGCCAGATTGTTCTGTCATGGAGGTGCAAGGTGAGAACCCGAACGCACAGCTCAGACATTTAGGATCGTCGTCGGGCAGGCAATGATCGGCACAACAAGCAGACAGGGCTCAGGCAAAAGGTGGTCAGGAACAGGCAATGGTCAAACTTACTCCATAACAAGGCACAGGATACAAGAGAAAAGCTAGACATGGTCAGGAAAAAAGCAAAGGTCATACACTGGCAAGGCTTACTAGAAGAGTGCTGGAATGAATATACAGACCCATCTGGCAACTTGACTGGGTGATTACTGGAGGTTAAATACAATGACTGGTTACTGATTGACTGCAGCTGGTGAATTATGCGACTGAAAGTAAACATGGCAGAACAAAATCGGAAGTGGCGTGAAAATAAAACAGGTAATGGTTAGCTGAAAGTCCAGGTTATGACAATTTGCAGATTTAAATAATTCTTTATTCTTTTCTGGTTCTCTTATTCTCTTAATAATTTTTACTTATACAAAATACAACCAACTAACTCTAACAGCTGGTGTACTATAGGCTAAGCCTCCTAGCTTAGCTGCTACCAGTCCCCCAGCAGGTCCCAGGCATCTGGGTAATGACTGGGTCACGGCTCGTAAGAAACGTAGCTTTAGGCAGGCGCCCACGGTTCACCACCAACCGCTTTACGTTTCAAACAGATTTTCCCCACTCAGCGACACACCCGCTGAGAAACCCACTCTGATCATTGGTGACTCCATAGTCCGAAACGTGAAGTTAGAGAATCCAGTGGTCATAGTTAGGTGTTTGCCTGGGGCCAGAGCGGGCGACATTGAGTCTTATCTTAAGCTCCTGTCTAAGGATAAACGTAAGTACGCTAAGATCGTAATACACGCAGGAGCTAATGACGCCCGGTTACACCAATCGGAAGTCACTAAAACTAACATTGAGTCGGTGTGTTCGTTCGCCAAAACAATGTCGGACTCCATAGTTTTCTCGGGACCCCTCCCCAATGTGACCAGCGATGACATGTATAGCCGGCTGTCATCGCTCCACCGCTGGTTGTCTAGGTGGTGTCCTGCAAACGGTGTGGGCTTTGTGGCTAATTGGAGCACTTTTTGGGGAAAACCTGGGCTGATTAGAAGAGACGGCGTCCATCCCACGTTGAACGGAGCCTCTCTGCTTTCTAGTAACATGGCCATGTTGCTTAGCCTCCCCACTCCGTGACAACTCAGATTGGAGCCCAGGACGCAGAGTCGCAGTCTTACACGCCTCTCTGCGTGTTCTCTACAGCCGCCACCCACTCTTAGTCTTAGTTATCGCATAGAGACTGTGTCTGCTTCTCGACCACCTAAACTATACAAGTCACAAACAAATCAAAGAGGAGTGACTTACCAGAATTTAATAAACATCAAAACAGTTCCTCTTACGGAACAAAATAACAGTAAGCTAATAAAGTGTGGTTTATTAAATATCAGATCTCTCTCATCTAAATCCTTTTTAACAAATGACTTGATAAGTGACCATCACATAGATCTGTTCTGTCTCACTGAAACCTGGCTGCAGCAGGATGAATATGTTACTTTAAATGAGTCGACTCCAATGAGTCACATCAACTATCATGTTCCAAGAAGTACAGGTAGAGGTGAAGGAGTAGCAGCAATTTATAAATCAGATTTATTAATTACTCCTAAACCTAAACCTTGTTATAACTCAATTGAGAGCCTCACTCTGAGCCTTTCTCACCCAGACTCTTAAACTCAGAAGCCAGTTGTGTTTTGTATTGTTTACCGTCCTCCTGCTCCATATTCGGAGTTCTTAACTGAATTCTCTGAATTCTTATCTGACTTAGTTCTTAGCACAGATAAAGTCATTGTAGTGGGAGACTTTAACATTCATGTAGATGTTGACAGCAACTGTCTCAGCACTGCTTTTAACTCCTTAATAGACACTATTGGTTTTACACAGCAGGTAAATGAACCCACTCATCGTTTTAAACCACACCCTTGATCTTGTCCTGACATATGGGGTTGAAATTGATAAATTAATAGTTCTTTCCCAGAACCCTCTGTTATCTGACCATTTCTTATTAACTTTTGAATTTAGCACAATTGACCCTACAATAGCTGGAAAGAAATGTTACTATAGCAGATGTTTATCTGACAACGCTGTTGCCAGATTCAAGCAGATGATTCCATCATCTTTTGCCTCAATGTCTTGTAGATACACAGAGAACAGTCACCTTAATCCTTATGAACAGGTTGACTGTCTTGTAGAATATGCTGCAGCTTCTCTACGTACAATGTTAGACACAGTGGCTCCTCCTCTGAAGAAGACAGAGAATCAGAGGAGGTTAGCTCCGTGGTATAACTCCTAATGCCTAAAGCAAAGGACCAGACAACTAGAGAGACAATGGCGTTCCAACAAAATAAATGTAAACTACATTGCATGGAAGGACAGCCTAATGAAATATAAAAAAGCACTTTGTGCTGTTAGAAAAACATATTATTCCTCCCTAATTGAGGAAAACAAAAACAACCCCAGGTTTCTTTTCAGCACTGTAGCCAGGCTGACAAAGAGTCAAAGCTGTATTGAGTCTACTATCCCCTTAAATCTCAGCAGCAATGACTTTATGAACTACTTTAGTAATAAAATTATCATCATTAGAAAAAACATTCAGCAGCGACTTCTTCCAAATGACAGAAAGGACTGTTGGGGATATGCGTGTCATGATTCATGTTACGTGTCACATCCTGTTTTATTTTGTTAACTTCCTGTCACGCTCCGGTTCTCATCATCCACACCTGTTGCTAATTAGTAATCAGCACCTGTACTTAACCTCCACCTCTCACCCACACCAGTCGCCAGATTGTTAGTTCATGTACTCTTTCCAGCATTCTATTGTAGCCATTCGTGTTTTGACCGTGACCGCCTCGACCTTTGATTCTTGCCTGAACCCTGTTGATCCCGCAACCTGTGAAAGACCTGTGCCTGATAATCTGACCGTGAGTTTTTGCCTGATCCTTGTCTGTACTGTCGCCAAGTCTGCTCGTGTACCGAACCCTGCCTGGACCTTGATTCTGAGATTGCCTGCTCCTTTGTATATTGCCTACTGGAACGTACTGTGTTTGACCTGGACTGCCTGACTCTGATTCACCGAATAAACCTGCACTTAATCACATCTGTGTTTCTGCGCCGTGCATGTGGGTCCGACACCTGCCCAAGCCTGACAGAACAATCTGGCCAGAAATGGACTCCGCCGGTGCAGAGAACCTCCGTGCTCAGCTCATGGCTCAGGAGCAGCGAGCAGCAGAGCAGGAGGAGAAAACCAACGCCGCTCTCCAGAGATTGGCCGAGTGTGTTTTGCGACAGGAGACGGCGATGGCAGGATTAACTGAGGCAATGAATCGCCTGACCCAGAGCTCGACGGGAGAGACGAGACCGACCCCGAGCGCCACTGCCGCGGCAGCGCCCCTGGCAGCAGCGGTTCCCATGGCCGTCGCTCCAGACGCCAGGCTAGGCGCCCCGCTACGGTTCTCTGGTGAGTCAGGAGACTGTCGAGCATTTCTCACACAGTGTGAGATTCATTTTGAACTGCATTCACCCGCGTTTCCCTCGGAGCGCGCTCGGGTGGCATACGCTATTTCGCACCTGACGGGGGACGCGGAAGCATGGGCGACAGCGGAGTGGCAAAACGGCTCTTCCTGCGTGTGCACCTTCGCCGCCTTCGCCACCGCATTGAAACAGATCTTCCAGGAAGTCACCCCGGGACGCGAAGCGGCTCAGCGGCTGGTTAATATTCGACAGGGCGGCAGACCGACGGCGAAGTACGCAATCGAGTTCCGCACGCTAGCCGCAGAAGCAGGCTGGGACGCCACCGCACTGGGTGATGTATTTATCCGCGGACTCTCTCGGCGAGTCAAGGACTGCTTGGCAGGCGAGGGATTTGCCCAGCAGTTTGGACGCTCTGATCGCCCTGGCGATACAAATTGACCGCAGGCTGGGGAGCAACGAACGGGAGCACCACCGAGAGGAAAGCCTGCGGGAGAAACCGTCGACTTCGCACCACGAGCCCCAGGAGGGGGCAGCGTGAGCCTGGCGGTCAGTCCGTTCCTCGGAACCCGGAAGTGGGACCGCAGCCAGAGGAACCGATGCAGATCGGCCGCGCACGGCTGTCAGAGGAGGAGAAGCGACGCCGACGCTCCCATGGACTGTGTTTGTATTGCGGTCAGGCCGGGCATCTTGCCCTGCGCTGTCCACTAAAAGACATGGCTCATCGCTAGCACGGAGGGTAGCGGTGAGCCGAACAATTTTAGGTAGCGCCTCCGCTCGCTCATTGCCTACGGTAACACTAGTCTCCAGTACCCGATCCGTCCAGCAGGCGGTCCTCATTGACTCCGGAGCTGATGCCAGTCTGATGGACGCCGGACTTGTGGAGCGACTGGGCATCGCGGCCATTCCCTTGGCTTCTCCCGTGGAGACGGCCGCGCTGGACGGACGACGGCTCTGGAGAGTCACGCATCGAACTGAAACCGGTAATAATGACCTTTTCTGACACGCACACCGAGAAAATCACGTTTTTGGTCGTGGAGTCGTGCTACCACCCGGTGGTACTGGGCCACACGTGGTTGAGGCTACACAACCCCACACTGGATTGGCGCAAGGGGGAGGTGAGCCGATGGGATTCAGACTGTATGAACACTTGCTTTCAGCCCGCAGTCTCCCAACAGGCACCTGCAGGGGCGACGGCGACAATCGGTGAGGAGATCGAGCAGGCCGATCTGACGGGAGTCCCCCGATTGCTACCACGACCTTCGCGCTGTGTTTAGCAAGGTCCATGCGACCTCCCTTCCGCCCCACCGAAAGCATGACTGCGCGATCAACCTGCGCCCAGGGACCACGCCTCCCAAGGGGAGGTTGTATCAGCTTTCTCCCAAGGAAACCCGGGCCATGAAGGAATATCTGGACTCCGCGCTGGCCTCGGGTATCATTCGTCCCTCATCCTCTCCTGCAGGCGCAGGTTTCTTCTTTGTGGGGAAGAAGGACGGTTCCCTGCGGCCCTGCATTGATTACCGGGGCCTCAATGACATCACTGTAAGAGACTCCTACCCTCTTCCCTTATTATCCTCCGCGTTCGAGTTGCTAGCAGGAGCTACTCACTTTACCAAGTTGGACCTCCGCAACGCCTACCACCTGGTTCGGATCCGAGAGGGGGACGAATGGAAGACGGCCTTCAATACCCCGAATGGACACTATGAGTACCTCGTCATGCCCTTTGGTCTGACCAACGCGCCAGCGGTCTTCCAGGCGTTTGTAAATGAGGTACTCGGGCCCCATGATAAATGACTTTGTCTTTGTATACCTTGATGATATCCTGGTCTTTTCCCGCTCCGAGGAGGAGCACATTGCTCATGTCCGCCAGGTCCTCAGGAAATTACTGGAACACCGATTATATGTTAAGGCAGAAAAGTGTGAGTTCCATGCAGACCAGGTCTCGTTTTTAGGATTTATCGTCAGCAGGGACAAGATCGAAATGGACCCAGCCAAGACCCAGGCAGTTCAGGAGTGGCCGGTCCCACAGAGCAGGAAGGAGGTGCAGCGCTTCCTAGGATTTGCCAACTTTTACAGAAAGTTCATCAGGAGGTTCAGCAGCATTGCCGCTCCATTGCACGCACTAACCTCATGTAAGACTGCTTTTCAGTGGACAGGCGAGGCAGAGGAGGCGTTTCAACGTTTGAAACGCAGTTTCGTCACGGCACCCGTGCTGCGGATGCCCGACCCACAGCGGCAGTTCGTGGTGGAGGTCGACGCGTCCAACTCCGGAGTCGGGGCCGTGCTGTCCCAGAGGGATCCCACGGACGGTAGGATCCACCCATGTGCCTTCATGTCCCGCAAGCTATCTCCCGCGGAGCGGAATTACGACATCGGGGACCGAGAACTGCTCGCGGTAAAGGTATCCCTAGAGGAGTGGAGACACTGGCTGGAGGGGGCAGACCAGCCTTTCCTAGTATATACAGATCATAAGAACCTTGAGTACCTGAGAACGGCGAAGCGGCTGAACTCACGCCAGGCCCGATGGGCACTGTTCTTCAGTCGCTTCAATTTTCACTTGTCGTACCGTCCTGGATCCAAGAATGTGAAACCTGACGTTCTGTCTCGTCTGCATGACGCGCAGCAGGAACCAGCAGAACCTGAGTCCATCCTACCGCCGGGATGTCTGGTGGGGGCAGTCACCTGGTCGGTGGAGCGTCGGGTACGGGAGGCCAACCGCGACCGTCCAGTCCCACGCGGCGCCCCGCCCAACCGGCTGTTCGTGCCACCCGACCTCAGGGGAGAGGTCATCCAGTGGGCTCACGCCTCACTAGTAAGTGGACACCCCGGGGTGGCTGGCACTCTGTTTAGGCTGGGGGAGAGGTTCTGGTGGCCGACGGTGAAGAAGGACGTCCAGGAATACGTCGCCGCATGCCCCACGTGTGCCATGGGCAAGGCGTCGCATCAGCGACCGGCCGGTCTGCTGCGTCCTCTGCCGGTGCCGCACCGCCCCTGGTCACACCTAGCCCTGGATTTCGTCACCGGCCTACCACCCTCCCAGGGGAAGACAGTCGTCATGACGGTGGTAGACCGCTTCTCCAGGTTAGCCCACTTTATATCCCTACCCAAGTTGCCGTCAGCCAAGGCTACGGCCCAAGCCATGCTCGAGCATGTTTTTAAACTCCACGGCTTCCCCTCAGACATTGTGTCGGACCGAGGGCCCCAGTTCGTCTCGCGGTTTTGGCGAGAGTTCTGTTCTCTCCTAGGGGCTGAAGTTAGCTTATCGTCAGGGTACCACCCCGAGTCCAATGGACAGGCCGAACGGGCCAATCAGCAGTTGGAGGTAGGATTGCGGCTCCTCGCCTCCAGAAACCCGGGGTCATGGGCCAGCAAACTCGTGTGGGTGGAGTTCGCCCACAACACGCTGCCCTGCGCCTCCACCGGACTGACCCCGTTTCAGTGCGCCTATGGGTTCCAGCCGCCATTATTTCCGGCTTCGGAGGAAGAGGTCCGCGTCCCGTCGGCGCACGCCCTGGTCCAGCGTTGCCGTCGCACATGGTTGCAGGCACGGCGCACCATGTTGCGGGCACGGGACCAGTACAAGCGGGCGGCCGACCGTAAGCGGATACCGGGCCCAGAATACAAGGTGGGCGATCAGGTCTGGTTGTCCACCAGAGACCTCAGGTTGCAGGCCCAGACCCGTAAGTTGACTCCGAAATTCATTGGTCCATATACGATATCGCAAATTATTAATCCTGTTTCTGTGAGGCTCTCATTGCCCAGGACAATGAAGATCCACCCCACATTCCACATCAGCCGCCTCAAGCCCTATCGATCGTGCCCCATGGTTCCTCCACATCAACCGCCTCCTCCTCCTCGGATCGTGGACGGAGGGCCTGTCTACACGGTTCGGGACCTCCGCGACTGCAGACGTCGGGGGCGGGGCTTCCAGTATCTGGTCGACTGGGAGGGCTACGGGCCGGACGAACGCTCTTGGGTGCCGGCCCGGGACATACTGGACAAGTCCCTTATCAGAGACTTTCATGCAACACATCCTGAGGCCCCGTCCCCGGACGGGATGGGGCAACACAGCCACGGCTCTGCGGACGAGGAGGATTCCGGCGCTGGACCCTCCTCCTGATGTCCTCCCTCCTCCCACCCTGCTTCATCGCCCGGGCGAGGGGGGGTGATTCGAGCCCTCCTCCTGTTTCCTCCCTCCACCCGCCCTGGGCGGAGGGGGGAGGGGCTCGTTGGCGCCGTGGAAGACGCCATAGGGGGGGGGGGGTACTGTCATGATTCATGTTACGTGTCACATCCTGTTTTATTTTGTTAACTTCCTGTCACGCTCCGGTTCTCATCATCCACACCTGTTGCTAATTAGTAATCAGCACCTGTACTTAACCTCCACCTCTCACCCACACCAGTCGCCAGATTGTTAGTTCATGTACTCTTTCCAGCATTCTATTGTAGCCATTCGTGTTTTGACCGTGACCGCCTCGACCTTTGATTCTTGCCTGAACCCTGTTGATCCCGCAACCTGTGAAAGACCTGTGCCTGATAATCTGACCGTGAGTTTTTGCCTGATCCTTGTCTGTACTGTCGCCAAGTCTGCTCGTGTACCGAACCCTGCCTGGACCTTGATTCTGAGATTGCCTGCTCCTTTGTATATTGCCTACTGGAACGTACTGTGTTTGACCTGGACTGCCTGACTCTGATTCACCGAATAAACCTGCACTTAATCACATCTGTGTTTCTGCGCCGTGCATGTGGGTCCGACACCTGCCCAAGCCTGACAATGCGAGGAGCACAAATTATAATAATTGGATTTATAGCTCCTGAGTGGAGATACCAATTATGTTTATAATTTAGATTCACAAATCTGGGTTATTAGCTTAAATATATATAACTATATGACAAATGTCTATAGTTTGGTAAGTGAAACACTTACTATTATTGATTTAATAATTATTAATTGAATTAACAATTACTTAATTTACGGGGCACCACCCTGTTACCAGGGACCAATTGTTACTGGCGAGGGTCAAACTAGACTGAACGGTTAAAACGAGCGTCGAACTGAACTGAGAGGTATTCTAAACCACGCTCCTTGAGCGGGGAGACAGACTACAATGACCTACAAACTGAACTGGTAGGACCCAAATGCACGACCCATAGACAGGACTGACAAATAATGATTTAATATATTAAACATGTAGACAGAGGACAACACGAACTAAGGACGCTGCGTATGCAGGATAAACCAGAAAACAAAACATGCAAACTAACACAAAACTCACAGGTAAACTAAAGGTCGCTGCAGAGCAGGAAACTAAATAACTATCCTAAAACACAAAACAACAGTATCTAACGTAATCAGCAAACAAACACACAAACCTGGACAGAGCACGATGGCACAGTAACGAGTAACAAGTAACAAGTAATGCACCAACAAAGACTGTGCACAAACTGAGACCTTAAATACCAGACAAGACAGGTGAACCCAATCAAACTAATACAGGAAACACAAGACAGGAAACAAGGACACAAAACCAAAAGGGTGAAACCAGGCTGCCCCTGGTGGCGTGGAAGCCGAGTCACAACACCAATAACCGATTTGGAATAGCCAATACAGTCTCATTTGTATTTAAGTTGGTTGAAGGATGAACTCCGTACCATAGCCGACTCAATTCACCAGTGCTGTAAAACCATATACAAATAACCACAGACAACGACCAATTAAATTATGAACGCTTTATTAAACAGTTAATATTAACTCTAGTGTCAACACTATCTTGAATAACTCAGCAAGTCACAACTTAATCTTATGCTGTGTTCGTCTGGCGTTCTGTATGTGTATGCGTGTTACCTGAGATAAGAGGGTTGTGTGTGTGTGTGTGTGTGTGTGTGTGTGTGTGTGTGTGTGTGTGTGTGTGTGTGTGTGTGTGTTTGTTTGCGTCTTCTACGTCACGTCAAAAGAAACCGTCACCTTCCTCCTTCCCCAACCATCAGTCTGATGTGAGCGCCAGTGGGTGGAGCCTGATGTAGCAAAGACAGTGGGCCGATCATGTCTGAAGCCTCTCCTGTTTTTTCAACCAGTTTCTGTGTCAGAGCACGTCTTCTCACTCTGCTGTTTCTCTTTCCTTGTTTTCCTTTGCTGATTGTCATAAACAGGTGTCTGTGTCAGACATACATGCTTGTAGGACAGTTTCACGGCCTCTGAAGCTTCAGACACAATCCTTTCATGCTGGTGCAGGGCTTGTAGTAGCTGGTGAGTCTGATGAGCCCAGAACGTGATGGCTGCAGATGTTGTGGGAGTCGCTGAGGCGTCCATGCTGTGATCTGTGTCCTCCAGCTGCTGTGGTATCACACCTTCCACTCGGCTTCTGGTTGTTGGTTGGCGCTTTTTCTCCTTCGGTTCAGGTGCGTATGTCCTTTACACTAAGCAATTCTCTTTTTTGAACCCATAACTAGTTTCCCACTCATGGAAACATGAAACACGCTAATAACCATATTTACTCCTCATTAATTTTGTCTGGTGGTGAAGACTCAGATTGCCCTCCTCAACGAAAGGCCCCTCTAAGACCTGGGTCCCTCGTATCTTGAAAATACTTCATTCTGCAAACACGCTTCATCTTTCAGAAGCCGTCTTTTATACTCAGTACACATGTGGACCACACACAGATCCCTCAATACTGACGAAAACTCCATGAGCGGTTCAACGTCTCACCAGTCAGAGACAAAATATCCATGTACTGTTTTAAGGTCTGTACTGCCAATGTTGTGGAATTTTCCCATAAAGATACAGATGAGAGAGTTGTCATTTGTGAGATTTATTATAAAAATAAAGAAAAAGAAAAATAATGGGGAAAGCAAATCAAAAACATGGATGTTGATCGTGCACATCAACAAACCAAAAACCAGCTGGGGAGATCAGTGCACGCACCCCGAAGGTGTGATGCAAGGAGCCCACGATCCTCAAGTTGCTTCTGCCTTTTAACCCCTCTGTCCGACTACGTTGGAATGTCTGCGTAGCTCAATTAGATTGCGTGCACCATCTCATCCCTGTCGCCGTGTGTGTAGAGATGTTTACATTCTCACACCTGCATATCTGATGTCTAGCTATCAGGGAGGAAAGACCACTAAGTCTCAACAGAGAGACACAATTCCCTGGCCTTGGGTTTGGGAGCTAGAGTCAAGAGTCTCAGGCAGAGACAACCATTGAACAATCTAGGTGAAATATCAAATACATACAACAGAAGTAAGACAAAACATAAGATATTAATTGCAGAACATAAGTCATAAATCATATAACAACTGCATAGAAGAAGAAACCATTTTTCCCATAACACTAGTTCCTGTTGCTCACAGCTTTGCTTAGCCTGTCCAACTCTGGGTTGAATACTAAATTAAAGTCCCCTCCTACTATAAGTTTGGAACCAGAGTGAGCAGACAGTGATTCGAAGAAGCTGTGAAAGAAAGAGGGGTCGTCAACATTAGGGCCATACACATTAGCTATGGAATATTCAATGTTTCCTATCAAGATATTAATGATTATATATCTCCCTTCTGGATCTACAATGGTATCATTATGAATAAAGTTCTTTTTATTTATCAGGATGGCCACCCCTCTTCTTTTAGAATTGTAACCGGCTAAGTAAGCATGTGGGAACTCTGTTGATGCCAGAGTGTAATCTATAGTTTTGGAAATATGAGTTTCCTGTAGTAAAGCAATGTCTGTTTGTTGGGTTTTCAAATGGTTAATTGCTTAAAATCGTTTCTTCTTCTTATTGATTCCATGTACACAGTGGAGTGAGTGACATTAGAATGACAAAAAACAGCCATGGAGTTGCTTCCCGGTCCCGGTAGAGCTCTGCGCCCTACAGCAGGGCCTTACAGATGAAATGCTTGATGGAAGTAGGGTAAACAGACCACGTCCTGGGTAGGGGGTACACTTGGTGTCATGTTTCACGCCATGTCTTGTTGTCACGCCATGTCTTGTTGTCACGCCACATCCTGTTTTATTTTGTAAACTTCCTGTTTCAGTCAGTCGTTTCACTAACCGGTTCTCAGTATCCACACCTGTCCGTAATTAGCAATCACTCATTAGTATATAACCTCCAGCTCTCACAGACTCAAGCCGCCAGATTGTCGTGTTTCTTCAGAGTTCCGAGTTTCGTTTGTGTTTCCTGAATATCCCGAGTTTCCTGAGTGTTCCGAGTTTCCCGTGTTTCCCGTGTTTCGTGTTCCTCGTGTTTTGCTCCTGTTTTGCCTTGTGTATCCTGCCTGACCCTGGACTAACTACTGACCGTGAGTTTGTCTTATCCCTGCCTGTACAGTGGCAGCGGTTCAAAGTGACTAGGGTTTTTACTGCAGTACCGCCGCGTCGCCACGGTGCAGCGAGTGCGTCGCTGACTAAAGATTTTTAATCCTGCAGCCGGCTGGAAAAAATCAGGACGCTAGTCTTGTTTTAACCACCAGGTGGCGCAGCGTTGATTAGAAGCCTCCAAAGCACTACAGCGTAACTGAGGTCCGACTGTTCATTTCTACCTGTAACACACATATATTACACCAGACCTATTTTACTATTAAGTTTTTACTATTAAGTATCTGTTGTGTGCTAAAACATGGGGAGTGTGAAGGGCAACAACTTGTTGATGGCTTAGTTATTTTCTGTTCACTGCAAAGTTATAATTGTTCTGTGTGGTTTAAAACAGGCAGCGCCACAGCAGCAACACGTTCTTGTTTTTATTCTCCTCAGCTTATTCGTGTCTTTAAATAGAAGGCATCTCTTAAAAATATGTACACACCCACCGCTCTAACATCCGATACAACATATTGACTTCACATAATACCATGATTATGCGTCGCAGTTTAATTAATATAATTTGAATGCGCAAGTAAAGACGTATAGCGCAGTCCATCTGCGACTACAGCCGCTTATTTAGGTTTTAAACTTCCACGACTTGTTAATGAATGTTTTCCAATAGTCGTAGATTTTACGTAAATAACCGTAATAATCACAGGAATTTGTTTTACAGCAGTTGTCGATCGTAATTTTGACAGGACGCCAGAAATCAGCAGATCTACCGCGACGCATTACAGCAACATGTTTGTTCCTACGTGTCTACTCTGTGTCTGCAGAACTGCAGTTTGACTTGTTTTGACTGTGCGTGTCATTGTAACTGAGTGGCTGAGATCACTTATTTGACCCGTGTACGTTTCAACATTTTCATTTCCCATCCGTCCATCCAGCCACTTTCACCTGCGTTTTTGTTTCTCTTTCGTTGAGCTGCAAACGGATTTTATTCAAAGCACCGCCTTACAAACCAATAAAACAGGCAACTATTTGTTTTTTACAAAAAGACACGGAATTGGAGGTAATATGTTTTTATTGTTTAGAGACAAACGGAAAACACAAAAAGTCGTTCTCTCGTTACCTCTGCTTATAATTTGGTGGAGACATCAATCTCTTACACAAACACGTGACGTGTTTCGGAGTCATGTGTCCAGACAGAGAGTGACCAATACACAAATGTATGGATGTGCAAATGCAAGCTACGAGAGGAACGGGGCAGTGGTGCACGAGATGTAGCGAGAATGTGTTTTGACTGTGCGTGTCATTGTAACTGAATGAGTGGCTGATGTGACTTATTCGGCCCGTGTATGTTTCAAAACTTTGATTTCACATCCGTCCATCTATCCTGAATAAAATCACCGCATTACAAACCAATAAACCGAACAAAAATATTTTTAACAAAAACACACGGACTTGAATTTAAAGCTGTTTTTTCGTTTAGAGAAAAACGAAAAACAAAAAACATCTGCTTTTAATTTTTAATCGAAGCTCATCCGTGGATGGGTCGCGGGGCAGCAGTCTTAGCAGAGAGCTCCAGACTGCCACTCAACGAAACACGAGATCGAATGATATGTGATGTGTTTCGTACTCAGATGACTTGAATCTGAGTTCGACCAAGCTTTTGCTTGTCTCATGTTTGCTCACAGTCGCAAAGGAAATCTACACACCCCTCCCCCCTCCTTCGTAGAGCCGCATAGACATGCTAATGTGTTGCTACTACTCGATCAGCAGGTGAGAAATACCTCAGCTCCAGACAAAGCTCCGTGGGAGACAGGGCAGCATCGGGCGGCGTGATCAGCTGCAGGTCTAGGACTCATTAATGCAGCAAGTAGTTTGTTCTACATACGTTTACTCTGCAAAAATAAACACATGTATTTATCGTAGCTTTTTGATCTAAGTTATTTGTAGCACTTCGACATTCGTCTAAAATATGCAGTGCATTTTAAAATGAAAATACTATTATTATTATTTATTACCTTTATTGTAAACACAGTATTAATTGCACAATTTGGACTGACGAAGATTTGCGCTTCTTTCATAATAATCATGGATAATCAAGGAAGAAACTGCAGTTCATAGATGTTATTCAGGGACGGTTTGTAAAGATTCAGTGTGGTTTTCAACTGAACTGTCAGCCAAGGTACGTGCATTATCAAATGAATGCGCCTGTCAGCGGGGAAGACATCAACTCTATTCAGTCGCTCTTCAGTCGCTGCTGCCGTCTCCTCCCCAGTTCACACAGCTTAACACTAGGACTACTGGGTTTTCTAAATATACCAGTTCCTACTACAAGGTGTTCCTACGAAGTTAACCAGCTGTTTATTTCGTTATTACTCCTTTCACCTGTACCACATTTAGTCATTGCAGAGCTACAGCCATGTTCCTACGAAGTTAACTAGCTGTTTATTTCGTTATTCCCTCTTTCATGTCCGTCTGGTGAATGAAAGTGGGCGTGGCCATCCACGTCCCAGAGCGGTGACACTGGGGGAAGGGGAACGCTCATCAACACGCAGGACAAAGATCTGCGTTTCTCTGCTGCTACAGCCTCGGCTGCGTTGGGTTGTTAGTCTCCCTTTCTCCTGTACCATATGAAATGTGTTCCTACGAAGTTGTTCAGCCGCTTTCAGAATCAGAATCTTTTTTATTCCCCATGCAGGTTTGAACAGGGCAAACATTATTTTTATTTACAAAAAAAAATTAATACGTTTCCAGATTGACCGGTGATGCCGCACGGGTTGCTCTCAGTTACAGCAGCTGTTTGAAGCAGGGAAAAGCGAGTTAGCTGTCCTTGTCAATGCCTTGACAATGTTTTATCATCGGTTAGATCTCTGAGCCCCGACTTTTATGTCTTCTTTGGATTAAAAAACAAATGTTGAATGTTCTCAAATAATATAATATTGCCGCCCTCCGCGGCTCCCAGTGTTTGTTTTTTTCATTTAAAACGTGGGTGTTACCGGTGGCAGACCTCTGGTCTAGATCATCCTTATTCACTTTTTTAAATTGTAGTAGTGTAACCTTAGTTAGTATTCCTTTTTTTTATTATTTTATGTTTGGGAAACGTGACATTTCAGCTACTGTGATTTTATTTGTCATCAACATTAGTTCCTACCTGTCCTTGTTGACGGGGGACAGGAAAAAGGTGACGCGCGTTGGATAAGCGCGGCGTAAAGACAAAAGTGTTGCTCCCCGTCTGTGTTTAAATCCGAGATTTTTTGTGTATGACCTGGACCTGGACCTTACTCCCCTTATTGCAATAAACCCGTGTTTAATCACTATCCTGCCTCCGTGCTGTGCATGTGGGTCCGCCGCCTGCCCGAGCCCTGACAGAACAATCTGGCCAAACTTGGACCCAGCCAGCACTCAGCCTCCGGTCAGGTCAGTGACTGCTTTTCCTTGCTTCTTTTTTGTTAACGGCGAGTATCATTCTCCCGAGGGAGTATGGAGTTCACCTGCGCCGAGCTACCCAGCGACCTACGTGTTTATTTTAAGATCCTCGCGGAGGATTACCGACGGGCGATTAACCCGGAGAACCAGCGCAGCGCCGTGGAGGTGGCGATATTGACGCTGGAGGACGATGACAGCGTGTTAGAGCGCCCCAGTGTTCGTCGCCTCTATGAGCGACTGTGCGCGAGGTTCGATGAGCTAAGCGACGCGCTCCGCACCACGCCAGCGCCGGTCGCACCGCCAATGGTTTCGGTTTCCTCCTCCCAGCCCCGTCGGACCGTCGTGTCTGCACCAACCTGCCCAGCTCCATGTTTGTTCCGCTGGGAGGATTTCCTGCACTCATGCGGTCCCCCGTCTCCAGTTCAGCCGCGCGCTGTTCAGTCTCCAGTTCAGCCGCGCGCTGTTCAGTCTCCAGTTCAGCCGCGCGCTGTTCAGTCTCCAGCTCAGTCTTGTTTTGCCCAGCCCCCAGCTCAGTCGTGTTTTGCCCAGTCCCCAGCTCAGTCGTGTTTTGCCCAGTCCCCAGTTCAGCCGTGTTTTGCCCAGTCCCCAGTTCAGCCTCGCCACGCTCAGGTTCCAGCCCCAGTCCAGTCGAGCCCAGCCCAGATCCCAGTCCAGTCGAGCCCAGTCCAGTCGAGCCCAGTCCAGTCGAGCCCAGCCCAGATCCCAGTCCAGTCGAGCCCAGTCCAGTCGAGCCTAGTTCAGAGCCCAGTCCAGTCCAGTCCAGTCCAGTCGAGTCCAGTCCGGTCGAGCCCAGTCCAGGCGAGCCCAGTCCGGGCTCTAGCCCCGCTCCAGGCGAGCCCAGTCCGGGTTTCAGCCCAGTCGAGCCCAGTCCAGGTTTCAGCCCAGTCGAGCCCAGTCCAGGTTTCAGCCCAGTCGAGCCCAGTCCAGGTCTCAGTCCAGTCGAGCCCAGTCCAGTTCTCAGTCCAGTCGAGCCCGCTCCAGTCGAGCCCAGTCCGGGCTCTAGCCCCGCTCCAGTCGAGCCCGCTCCAGTCGAGCCCGCTCCCGTCGAGCCCGCTCCAGTCGAGTCACGTCCAGTCCAGTCACGCTCAGTCCTTGTCCCAGTAAGAGGGCACAGTCCGTCTGACGACTGTTAGTTCCACCCAATCAGGCCCGACGTCTCCTCCGTCGAGCTCGGCAGCTGTAAGCAGTCATGCCGGCTCCGGAGGGGACGCCGTCCCCGTTCCTGTCGGCCATGTTGAGGCCGTTCCTGTCGGCCATGTTGAGGCCGTTCCAGTCCCTGTTCCTGTTCCTGTCGGCCATGTTGAGGCCGTTCCTGTCGGCCATGTTGCGGCCGTTCCAGTCCCCGTTCCTGTTCCTGTCGGCCAAGTAGAGGTCGTTCCTGTTCCTGTCGGCCAAGTAGAGGTCGTTCCTGTTCCTGTCGGCCAAGTAGAGGTCGTTCCTGTTCCTGTCGGCCAAATAGAGGTCGTTCCTGTTCCTGTCGGCCAAGTAGAGGTCGTTCCTGTTCCCGTCCCAGTCCCTGTCGGCCATGTTGCGGCCGTTCCAGTTCCTGTCCCAGTCCCTGTCGGCCATGTTGCGGCCGTTCCAGTTCCTGTCCCAGTCCCTGTCGGCCATGTTGCGGCCGTTCCAGTTCCTGTCCCAGTCCCTGTCGGCCATGTTGCGGCCGTTCCAGTTCCTGTCCCAGTCCCTGTCGGCCATGTTGCGGCCGTTCCAGTTCCTGTCCCAGTCCCTGTCGGCCATGTTGCGGCCGTTCCAGTTCCTGTCCCAGTCCCTGTCGGCCATGTTGCGGCCGTTCCAGTTCCTGTCACCCTCGGAGCCGCAGCGCTCGCCGGCCTCCAGGAGGAGGCCGCGCCTGCTGCAGCTCCTGCGCACCTCCAGGAGGAGGTTGCGCCAGCTGCAGCTCCTGCGCACCTCCAGGAGGGGGTCGCGCCAGCCGCAGTCCCGGCGCACCTCCAGGAGGGGGTCGCGCCCGTCGCAGTCCCGGCGGACCTCCAGGAGGGGGTCGCGCCCGTCGCAGTCCCGGCGGACCTCCAGGAGGGGGTCGCGCCCGTCGCAGTCCCGGCGGACCTCCAGGAGGGGGTCGCGCCCGCCGCAGTCCCGGCGGACCTCCAGGAGGGGGTCGCCGGCCGCACCTGCTTCAGTTCCTGGCGGCCCGGCTCCGGCCGCACCTGCATCGGTTCCTGGCGGCCCGGCTCCGGCCGCACCTGCATCGGTTCCTGGCGGCCCGGCTCCGGCCGCACCTGCACCTGTTTCTCGTTGCGGTGGTCCAAGGAGGACGCCGCTGGTTCCCGTGTCTCGTCGCGGTGGTCCAAGGAGGACGCCGCTGGTTCCCGTGTCTCGTCGCGGTGGTCCAAGGAGGACGCCGCTGGTTCCTGCCTCGTCCCTGTCTCGGCTGCCGGATTGGTGGCCTCGCCCTCGGCGCCTCCTGCTGCGTGGATGGCGCTGCCTCCTGCGGCGACGCCCGCCTCGACTCCTCAGTCTCTTGGATCAGCGTCCGCCTGGAGGACGTTGCCATGCGGGGTGGTCCCCGGGGACATCGGCCCAGCTCAAGGGCACTAAGAGTGCCACCCTGGCTCAGCGGCGGCTGAGCAGGATCTCGCCGCGCCTTCACCCTCCGTGAAGGAATCCCTGACTTCGTGTTTTTTCCCGTTCATGGACTTTGGTTTTGCCGTGTGGACTCGTGTTTTGGCCCTCCCCCGGTCCTCCCTCCACCCACCCTGCTCGTGTGCCTTGAGGGGTAGGGATTCGGTCCCTCCGCCTGGGACCACCCTCCGCCCGCCCTGGTTCGGGGGGGGGGCTTCCGTGGGCGCCGTGGAAGGCGCCATGGGGGGGGGTACTGTCATGTTTCACGCCATGTCTTGTTGTCACGCCATGTCTTGTTGTCACGCCACATACTGTTTTATTTTGTAAACTTCCTGTTTCAGTCAGTCGTTTCACTAACCGGTTCTCAGTATCCACACCTGTCCGTAATTAGCAATCACTCATTAGTATATAACCTCCAGCTCTCACAGACTCAAGCCGCCAGATTGTCGTGTTTCTTCAGAGTTCCGAGTTTCGTTTGTGTTTCCTGAATATCCCGAGTTTCCTGAGTGTTCCGAGTTTCCCGTGTTTCCCGTGTTTCGTGTTCCTCGTGTTTTGCTCCTGTTTTGCCTTGTGTATCCTGCCTGACCCTGGACTAACTACTGACCGTGAGTTTGTCTTATCCCTGCCTGTACTTTTGCTGAGCCTACTTGTGTAACGAACCCTGCCTGTCTACTGGACCTGAGATCGCTTGCTCCCCGTCTGTGTTTAAATCCGAGATTTTTTGTGTATGACCTGGACCTGGACCTTACTCCCCTTATTGCAATAAACCCGTGTTTAATCACTATCCTGCCTCCGTGCTGTGCATGTGGGTCCGCCGCCTGCCCGAGCCCTGACACTTGGTTAGGTTGGAGATTTGTTTCTGCAGCAGGACAGGTATAGTTGTAAACAGATGACTATGGAGATGTGGTGATCCTTGTTCTCATCACTATTTAGAAGACTGAGCGAAAGCAGTCCTCTACCAGATGGAAGCTGTGGCTGTCCTCACCATCACCTCATCAAAACAAAAGGTACTGCAATCAGAATTGGAGATTAGTGAAATATTCATTATTATGTAGGTCATAACCTTCTCTAATGTAAGAATACACAATACCAGACAAAAAATTAAACTAAACAAGAGGACAGGCCTGCCTGTGCTAAAACAACAGATAAACAGTTGTTACAATTCAAATATAAAATATAAACAGTATATACCAATTAAAATTAAAAAATCTTATTTTTGGTACATACAAACGTACATACCTTCACTCCTGAGCTGGGCAACAGATGTTTGTATACCAACAGTCTGCAGTGATTTCTGTTTGACAACCTCCTTGCATGTGGGTAACTGTGATGTATCCTCCTACAGTATAAAAAAAACAATGTTACATTTACTGTAAATTGTAATGGTCCTACAAAAATGGCTATGGTACACAAGCTATAGGTATCTGACCAGATAAGCAGCAGTTATTGTAGAGATGTGACTAATTAGTGTGGTATATTCTGTTCCTCATATGGAGTTATTTCTGTCCATTGCAACAAATGTCAAGTTGACCGTGGTGTCAGGTTGGCCACTAAAACAAATAAACTGCTGCAGCTGAGTAAATATGGACTTTCGATGGACACATAGGCACTCGCTGGTTGCATAAACAACACAGCTTTAAAAAGTGGGTTTTGGGAGATGTGTTCTTAGAGTGCTTCGCAGAGGGTCTGCTGCAGACACCTTTTTCGACCTTTCAGTTGTTTCTGCAGAAGAACCAGCGGTTTAATTCGGCCTCCACCTCTCTCATAATTATTCTGTGATTGTACTATTTCATTCTATGTAATAAATTCATGTGTTAATTTGTGCATAAAAGTTGAGTCCATGTGAAATCTCTAGCAAGGTCGGAACATGAAATACACGTCAGAATGGCGTCACGAAGGGCAGGCGAAAAAGAGCCGAGTCCAGAACCAACATTTGTCCGGACTGGTCCGGACGCACGACCATCGTCATCAGTGAAGGTAAATAGCGCTTAAAGCTTTTACATGACGATTCTCTGTGTTCGTGACAGTGTGAGCAAATGTTGGTAAGATTAGAGAAATCTGATCATTAAATTCTGATTTGGCTGCTTCTAGAAAAGTATCTGTGTGGGAGAGACAAAGAGAGGCGGTGGAGAATTTACCTGTGCTTATATTTCTGTAAATACCTGCTTTGCACAACCAACTGCTTTGTGTGTATGTGCTATCTTGTGCTATGGGCGTTTTAGTCTGCATTCGGATAAAATAAATTTAAGGCTGTGTAAGTTCTGTGTCGACGCTGGAAAATTTGACTCAGGTATTGAGCGGGGTCACTGAACCATATCTCGTTGAGCGGCTGACATACGGTACCGGTGTCGGTAGACGGTGCGGCCTCGGTGCAACGGGTTGTGAAATTAGGACAATTAGACTTGCTCGATAGAATCGAAATTTATTAGGCACTGTAGGCTTATGTAATGTATGGGGAATCTACATTAAGCTTGGGACGGATCAATCCAAGTGTAGAGTTACCCATGGTTTGTGAGGCCTGGTAACATAGGGATAAAAGCACTTTGTCACGATCTGGGTTTTGTTTCTTGTTGTTTCCTCGTCTTATTTTGGTTCCAGGTTCCATTTCCGGTTTTATTGTGGTAGCACTCCCGGTTTCTGTTTCGGTTTCTGCTTTACTTCCTGTTATCAGTTCTGTTCTCCCTAGCTCATTACCCACACCTGTCTGTAATCAGTTAATCACTCACCTGTGTATTTAGTCAGCTCCTGTGTCCTTAGTTCCCTGCCAGATCGTCGTTCGTGTTTCTTGTTCCTCGTGTTTTGTTCTGGTTTTGCCTTGTGTATCCTGCCTGACCCTGGACTAACTACTGACTGTGAGTTTTGCTTTATCCCTGCCTGTACTTTCGCTGAGCCTACTTGTGTACCGTACTCTGCCTGGACATTGTATCAGAGATTGCCTGCTCCCTTGTTTTCTGCTTACTGAACTCTTCCGTGTATGACCTGGACTGCCCGACCCTGCCTTGAGAAATAAACCTGCGTTTAATATTCATCTTGCCTCGGTGCTGTGCATGTGGGTCCTTTATCTGCCGTTCCGTGACACACTTTCTGTTTATTGTGTGTTGAACTGCAGTGTCGATGTGTCAGTATTGCGCAATTATAGTTAAGTTTAGGTGAGTATATGTTTTGGTATATGTTGATGCATTTAGGGATAGTGTGATAAGTGTTAACATCTTTGTTTCTCAGCTTAATCAGATGTATACAGCTGTGCATATAAACAGTAATAGTGTAATGTGCAGAACTATGATCATGAACAAGGTCTGTGACTGTTAGAACTGGAGGACCTGTTAATGTGTCTGAACACGCTGGTAACAACGCTGGTCATTTTCCCATGTAACCAACTCTTAATGTGGTGGGGAAATCAAACTGTTAAAATGTACACAGACCAAAATGTAAATTATTACACAATGTTTTGTCTTCTTCTTGCAATTAAAAAACACTCTGGTCACTGAAATGTGCACAGATTAATAAATGTCAGAATACCAACACTATTCTTTATTTGTATTGTTATCCTTCCCTTCTACAACTTTTGGCTGTTCCTATCACTAAATCATCGGCTCACCTAACTCTGTCCTGGGCATTTTCTACTCTGGCAATTCATGTCCTGCTGCCTTGAGTGAATTATTTTCTTGTTTTTGAGGAGCAAACCAGTAAAACTGATTAAAGCAGAATATAGAATTTAAAAACTTTACAAAAAATAAAACAAACACTGAAGCTCTAGGTGTTCTGTCTGGTGATGCTGTAGAAAAGAAACACTATTTGCATACCAAATATCTTCCTTGGGGTGTATGTGAGAAGATATTAAATGTGACAAGTACACTGCAAAAAAGGAATTTCAAGAAAGTAAAAAAATCCTTGTATCAAGAAGATGTGTCTTATTTTAAGTCCAGAAAGAAAATTTATCTGGCCAAGCATGTTTTGCATTAGAAAAATTATCTCATTGTAAGAACGTATGCCTAACTTTTTCTTAGTAAGATATTCCAGCTAATTTTGATCTAACATGTATTAGTAACAAGATATAACATGTTTTACAATAAAACTCCATGGAGCTACAAGATTATTTGCCTTATTTTAAGAGCAAGACCACAAAGTACAATTTCTTAATTTAAGAATGCCATGAAACAAGAACAGTTAAATGGTGTTTATTTGTTGCCATCTGAACCTGACAGAGCAGCAATGTTCTATTCTGATGGGCTGTTTCATCAAAAATAAACAATCACAAAGAAAAAATAAAATAACTCATTTCAGTGTGCCTTTTACAGTTCTTCAGCTGAGGCTCCATGTAGCCCAAGCACATCTCCCAGAAAATATTTTGTAGGAACATAAATCACATCCTTGTGAGTATAACTGTAATATGGAGTGAAATCTACCAGATTATCAGCCTTTAAAAATTCAGTTGCTTGTGCCATGTTTGGAATCTCTATGATATATGCCATGTAATTTCTATCATAACAAATAGTATTATGCTGCTGAAATTCCAAACAATAGAATGATGAGTTAATTACATAGATATTGCTTACAAGTCCAAATTCAGGTAAATTGATAGAATTAACAGCAGTCACAAGTAATGTCTTCTCTCGTATATATTTAGTACCATTTAGAGTAATCCATCTGACAGACACTGCATTGTTTATATCATCCTTGCCAAGGAAGGCCCTCATTTTTTCTTTCAAATATGACATGTTGCTTATTTCTGATGTTGGTCCCAATACACACTCATTAAAAAAAATGGGTGTTCACCTGCATTCTGACAGCATTCATACATTTGATTGTGTTTTATTAAAGACTTGCAAACATTTCTAAAATTTAGTTTTGAGGCCCACTGTTTGAAAAAACAATGTTTTGATTCAAATCGCATACACATGTGACAGACTATTGGTCCTAGTAATTTTATCTGTGATGGAGCATGAATCAGATAGTGCTGTTTTGGGGTAATGTTGTTATCAGGGAAAATATTTTTCATATGTTTTAAATGCTGTTCAATGAGTGTTTTTAATTTGCTAATTGTCTGTATACCAATGACGGGAGCAAACAAAATTTGAGTAATTTCTAAGAGTTCAGTAATTATTTTGTAGTATTCGTTATCTTTATCTGTGTCAATAAGAAATGGCAATATTTTTAGTAGAACAATCACTCAAACACTCAAGCATCTTTTCCTTTCATTAAACGTCCTGCTAATTTACACTGTTATCTAAGTGTTTTCTCCGCTAGCGTAGCTCCTAGCTTACTTTCCTGCTATGGCTTCCCCCTTTTCCTCTCCCTCTCGCTCTGTTCGGTGCTCGGTGTGTCTTATGTTTAGCTTATCCTCCGCCTCCTTTAGTGATGGTAATGGTATCTGTAATAGGTGTACGCTAGTTGCAGGGTTGGAGGCGAGGTTGTTAGACTTAGAGTCTCGGCTTTGCACTTTAGAAAACAGGCCAGCTAGCCAGGTCCCTTTAGCCGGTGCGGAGCCTCCTAGCTTAGCTGCTACCAGTCCCCCGGCAGGTCCCAGGCAGCTGGGCAACGACTGGGTCACGGCTCGTAAGAAACGTAGCTTTAGGCAGGCGCCCACGGTGCACCACCAACCGCTTCACGTTTCAAACAGATTTTCCCCACTCAGCGACACACCCGCTGAGAAACCCACTCTGATCATTGGTGACTCCATAGTCCGAAACGTGAAGTTAGAGAATCCAGCGGTCATAGTTAGGTGTTTGCCTGGGGCCAGAGCGGGCGACATTGAGTCTTATCTTAAGCTCCTGTCTAAGGATAAACGTAAGTACGCTAAGATCGTAATACACGCAGGAGCTAATGACGCCCGGTTACGCCAATCGGAAGTCACTAAAACTAACATTGAGTTGGTGTGTTCGTTCGCCAAAACAATGTCGGACTCCGTAGTTTTCTCTGGTCCCCTCCCCAATGTGACCAGCTATGACATGTATAGCCGGCTGTCATCGCTCCACCGCTGGTTGTCTAGGTGGTGTCCTGCAAACGATGTGGGCTTTGTGGCTAATTGGAGCACTTTTTGGGGAAAACCTGGGCTGATTAGAAGAGACGGCGTCCATCCCACGTTGAACGGAGCCTCTCTGCTCTCTAGTAACATGGCCATGTTGCTTAGTCCCCCCACTGCTTGACAACTCAGAGTGGAGCCCAGGACGCAGAGTCACAGTCTTACACGCCTCTCTGCATGTTCTCTACAGCCGCGACCCACTCTTATTTATCGCATAGAGACTGTGTCTGCTTCTCGACCACCTAAACTATACAAGTCACAAACAAATCAAAGAGGAGTGACTTACCAGAATTTAATAAACATCAAAACAGTTCCTCTTACGGAACAAAGTAATAGTAAGCTAATAAAGTGTGGTTTATTAAATATCAGATCTCTCTCATCTAAATCCTTTTTAATAAATGACTTGATAAGTGACCATCACATAGATCTGTTCTGTCTCACTGAAACCTGGCTGCAGCAGGATGAATATGTTACTTTAAATGAGTCGACTCCAATGAGTCACATCAACTATCATGTTCCAAGAAGTACAGGTAGAGGTGGAGGAGTAGCAGCAGTTTATAAATCAGATTTATTAATTACTCCTAAACCTAAACATAGTTATAACTCATTTGAGAGCCTCACTCTGAGCCTTTCTCACCCAGACTCTAAAACTCAGAAACCAGTTGTGTTTTGTATTGTTTACCGTCCTCCTGCTCCATATTCAGAGTTCTTAACTGAATTCTCTGAATTCTTATCTGACTTAGTTCTTAGCACAGATAAAGTCATTGTAGTGGGAGACTTTAACATTCATGTAGATGTTGACAGCAACTGTCTCAGCACTGCTTTTAACTCCTTAATAGACACTATTGGTTTTACACAGCAGGTAAATGAACCCACTCATCGTTTTAACCACACTCTAGATCTTGTCCTGACATATGGAGTTGAAACTGAAAATTTAATAGTTCTTCCCCAAAACCCTCTGTTATCTGACCATTTCTTATTAACTTTTGAATTTAGCACAACTGACCCTATAACAGCTGGAAAGAAATGTTACTATAGCAGATGTTTATCTGACAATGCTGTTGCCAGATTCAAGCAGATGATTCCATCATCTTTTGCCTCAATGTCTTGCAGATACACAGAGAACAGTCACCTTAATCCTTATGAACAGGTTGACTGTCTTGTAGATGATGCTGCAGCTTCTCTACGTACAATGTTAGACACAGTGGCTCCTCTGAAGAAGAAGACAGTGAATCAGAGGAGATTAGCTCCGTGGTATAACTCAGACATCCGCAGTCTAAAGCAAAGGACTAGACAACTAGAAAGACAGTGGCGTTCCAACAAAATAAATGTAAACTGCATTGCATGGAAGGACAGTCTAATGAAATATAAAAAAGCACTTTGTGCTGCTAGAAAAACATATTATTCCTCCCTAATTGAGGAAAACAAAAACAACCCCAGGTTTCTTTTCAGCACTGTAGCCAGGCTGACAAAGAGTCATAGCTGTATTGAGTCTACTATCCCCTTAAATCTCAGCAGCAATGACTTTATGAACTACTTTACTAATAAAATTATCATCATTAGAAAAAACATTCAGCAGCGACTTCTTCCAAATGACAGAAAGCACTGTCTAGATCCATCAACTTTAAATTTATTAAATCCTCTGTCTTACCTAGACAGCTTCTCCCCCATAACTCATATGGAGTTAACCTCAATAATTAACTCTTCCAAGTCGTCCACTTGTCTTTTAGATCCAATCCCAACCAGATTACTCAAAGAAGCTCTACCTTTAATCAGCTCATCCATATTAAATCAAATCAACCAATCTTTACAACTAGGCTATGTACCACAGGCTTTTAAGGTGGCTGTGGTCAAACCTCTATTGAAAAAACCAACCCTTGACCCTGGACAACTAGCCAACTATAGGCCCATTTCAAATTTACCCTTTATTTCCAAGATTCTGGAAAAAATCGTGGCTAAACAATTATCTGACCACCTTAGTGGGAATAACCTGTATGAAGATTTTCAGTCAGGATTTAGAAAACATCATAGCACAGAAACAGCTCTGGTTAGAGTCACTAATGATCTTCTATTAGCTTCGGACAATGGTCTAGTTTCTGTCCTTGTCCTGTTAGATCTTAGTGCTGCATTTGATACAATTGATCATCACATTCTATTACAGACACTAGAACATAGAATCGGGATTAATGGAACAGCATTGGGATGGTTTAAATCCTATTTGTTGAACAGATTCCAGTTTGTTCATGTTAATGATAAATTCTCCACACGCACAAGGATTAGCTATGGAGTTCCACAGGGTTCTGTGCTGGGTCCAATTCTGTTTAGCTTATACATGTCTCCTCTAGGTGAGATTATTAGAAAGCATTCTATTAATTTTCATTTTTACGCAGATGATACTCAGCTATACATGTCCTTGGAACCAAATGAAACAGATCAACTAGTCAAAATTCAGGGTTGTTTAAAAGTCATCAAATCCTGGATGTCCCAAAACTTCCTTCAACTAAACTCAGATAAAACCGAGATTCTTATTGTTGGGCCTAAAAATCTGAGAGAGACACTATTAAGTCAGATAGCCACCCTGGATGGCATAACATTAGCTTCAGATTCTACTGAGGAACCTTGGTGTCAGGTTTGACCAGGATCTCTCTTTTACATCATACATTAAACAAATCTCCAGAACCGCCTACTTCCACCTTAGAAATATAGTTAAAATCAGAAACATCTTCTCTCAGAGCGATGCAGAGAAACTGATCCATGCATTTGTTACCTCTAGGCTGGACTACTGTAACTCCTTACTCATAGGATGTCCTAACAGCTCCTTAAAAAGCCTACAGCTCATTTAAAATGCTGCAGCCAGAGTTCTGACAGGACTTAGAAAGAGAGATCACATTTCTCCTACATTAGCTTCTCTGCACTGGCTGCCTGTAAAATGTAGGATAGAATTTAAAATTCTCCTACTCACCTACAAAGTACTCAATGATAAAGCTCCTTCTTATCTTAAAGACCTTATAGTTCCTTATGCTCCCAGCAGAACACTTCGTTCTCAGAGCGCTGGGCTACTTACGGTTCCTAGAGTGTTTAAATGTAGAACAGGGGGCAGAGCTTTTAGCTACCAAGCTCCTCTCCTCTGGAACCAGCTCCCTCTTCAGGTTCGAGAAGCTGACACACTCTCCACCTTTAAGATTAGGCTTAAAACCTTCCTTTTTGATAAAGCTTATAGTTAGAGATGGTTCAGGTCACTGGCAATTATTGTTAGTCACAGGAACCATCTCTTAGTTAAGCTGCAATAGACATAGACTGCTGGGGGACTTAATTTATACACTGAGCTCCTCTGTTTCCTTCTACCTCCTCTGTCCCATAACCTCCCATCATTGTCCCATGTTTAACTAACCTTGTCTCTTTCTGTCCAGTAGTTGTGCTTCTCTCCTCTCTCCCCCCCACCCCCACTCTTTCTCCCTCTCTGTCCTCACCCACAGGTATCATTGGACTCAAAGTTTGGTGTCTGTGATGGGCAGCTGCGGATCCAACCATCCTGCCTGCATCCAGTCCCTGGTCCTACCATCCTGCCTGTGCTCTGTTGTTGCTTGTTGTTGCTTGTTGCTGTTGCTCTGCTTTTCTATCTCTCTATCCTCTCACCCCAACCGGTCGAGGCAGATAGCCGCCCACATCCAGTCTGGTTCTGCTGGAGGTTTCTTCCTCGTTAGAGAGGGAGTTTTTCCTCTCCACTGTTGCTGTCAAATTAAATGCTTGCTGTATGTGGGATTTGTTGGGTTTAGTTGTGTGAGGTTTTAAACCTTACTTTGTAAAGTGCCTTGAAATAACTTTGTTGTGATTTGGCGCTATATAAATAAAATTGAATTGAATTGAATTGAATCATTTGGCCTGAGGACTGCTTTAATTTATTATCAATTGGAGCTAATGTGCTGGATGTTATAGGGCTTGGTTTGTCTCGGACATCAAGTGGTGAGTAGGGAAATCCTGTTAAGGCAGTATTGAGGACATCCAAGTCTATCTGACCTAAATTAATTAACTCTTTTATCACACACTTTATTTCTAATGGAGCAATGCCTTCAAGAATTATATGCATAATATCTTGGGGGGTTTGTTGGATCAAGTTAAATGCTGGAAATTCTACCAGCTTGCTCCTTCGGTTAATGCCAAACGTAGTTTTTAGACTGTTTCTAAGATACTCAGTATTTGCCTTCTCAATGTCACTACACTGACGAACATGTCTTTCTAGTGTCCTGAGCTCAAAGTTGTCCTCATCAAAATACATTTGCATGTCCTCAAACGAACATTCACAATGCCGACACTTACTTTAGGCAAAACCAACACCCTCTTTAAATCCACAAAGCTCATGTTGTGCTAAAGTGTCTCCACATATTGAAACTAATGCTCCAAATATTTCACGTTCTCCCTTCTCAGTCTGAATTGTAACACCATCATATAGCATTACCAAGTCCTCATACAATCTGCCCCAAATTGCATCAATTCCACATTCAGACAGCTCACTCTTTTTTGCAATTGCAAGTAGACGGATTGCAGCAAATTTTGATTTATACTTTGGATTAATGTTTCCCAACGTATAATAAAACATTATCAACTTATTTTTGGAAGCATGAGATCCTAGTGGGTTGCAAATTTCAATTTCATCAGAGTAAACAATTATCTGTAAAGCAGAGGGCCGGGCTGAAAATAAAGGGTGTGATTTCATGAGCTCTCCATCTGTAATGTCATACAAATACCCTACTGTGTACTTCTGTGGCTGATCTAACATTTCCAAAACTTTTGGATGTAACAGTAACTGCTCTAAACTTTTGATCAAAGGTATGTAATGAAAACATTTGGGTTTTGTAGAAAGGATCCTTTTCCCCCCTTTTTTTCTGAATGCAGGCAGCATACCCAACACAAACCTCCTCTGACTCCAAAAAATTGAAATGCTCCTTAATGACATTGTCCTGCCTGTATGTTGTCGCAACAGAAGTAAAAGGATCCTCAATCCGGTCAAATACTGCCATCGCTTCCTTTTGAAGTTCACTTCCTTGGTGTAGCTGGAATACAGTTTGTAGCTGACTCCTCAGATTAGTCACCAACAGAGCCTGGTATTGTTGCATTGCTGCCAAGACATCATTTACACCTCTCTGAAAAAGCAAGGAAGTGAAAGCAGATTAATTCCAAACAGTCCAATGTTTAAATGATTGTTCGATGCTGCCTTTAGGAGTCCCCTTTATAAAGATTATTAGGAGCAACATCAACACAAAAATGCTTTTTCAACTCATTGATAAATCATGAACCATAAATTAAAATCATGGATTTATATTTACTAAATAATTTGTGTCATATCTAAGGGAGACCAATAAGTAAAGTATGTTTGTAAATAAAGATTGGACTTGTCATGTAACAAAGAACAAAGCCAAATATCGAATACATGTAATAATGTTGTATGAAGACAAACCTGTGAAATATGGTGTTTTTCTCTTGCGGTCAGCATAATAGCAGTAGCCTGTCTGGACAAAGTGTCATGCCCGGTGTCATCCTTTAAAAAAAAAATTAATTGTGTAAAACACACTGACAGATACACAGATATAGTGTTATAAATCTGTGTATTATGACAATTAAATTGAGATTTGTTTTGTATGCTGAGACATGAGGTTTGATACAGTAGGACATTGAGTACTTAAAGAAATAATAGAATTACCTTTGCACAACACGATGCAGAAGAGTCAAGTACAGCAGAACATGGAACATCCAGAATATTTAAATTTTCATCAGTCTGGGACAAAGCGGGGTGACTTGGATGAGTACAGGTGCCACCATCAAAGCCAGAATATAAGGATGCAGTATTGTCAAATACTCCAAAATGTGGAGACACCGAGTTAGAACAGGGCTGCACTATGTTTTTCTCAGTCATTACATCTTCAGCTTTCCACCACTGCCTCGTCCTTGTGATGCTCTCTGTTTTCCACCGTCGTTGGCCTATACGTCCACACGTTTCTGTTCACCACAGATGGGGTCTCCCGATTTGAGGCCACTGTTGTCCCCCTCTGTCTGTGACCGCCACATTCAAGGTGTTCACGGTGGTTTCTTCGAATATGATACCATAGTGAGTTGTAGACGCGATACTCTTTGGAACATCCATCGATTCCACAAACAACGCGAAAATCTGGACTCCGACTATGCGCAGAATTTATATGACTCAATAAAGATTTGAGAGTTAAACCTGCAAAAACGAAGCAAATAACACAGCGCCAAATCATTTTCATGCTACTTTTAGCTTACATTAGCAAAATACAGTTTTGAACTCTTCACCTCTGAACTTAAGATTGCGTGAAGTGTACACATTTTGTAATACCAAGGGTAATTACCATAGTTCGCAGGTTTTATAAAGATATAAACCACTTGAGATTTATTTTTTTAACATTTATGTGACTCAGTTTTAATGACAAAGTAATACAAAACCTTTTTAGATAAATATACTGCAAATGCTAAATAAATAAACGTATTTAAGATGACCGGCCACCCTGCTCCCTCAATGACGATGGTACACTCTGATGCTCCTTCCCGCGCATCGTGAAGTCCGTTTCATTTTGGAAAAAAAAAATGCGCAGGCTTTGGCGGTCATTTTGGCAGTTTTGGCAATTTTGCACATTTTTCTATGTAAAGTGTCATTTATTTGATGTCAGTTGAGTGGCATTATGGATCAACTGGACGAGGTTTCAATTGCCACACTCAGAGGTATGTAACTAAGCATTACTAATGTCGTGCTAATGTTCTATTTGCCTAGCTAGCTAACCTATAGCTTTACCTAGCTTAATGTGTTGTGGATTCCAGGAGCCAAAGATAATAATGGCGTTTTAGCGATTGTCATTGAATGATTGTCATCAATGATAACTTTAGTTTCTTTGCACTGACTGTAACCTGTCTATGTTGGAGCTGCTAATATTGGAGAAGACTTATTACCATCACTTTCCCGAGATGACATCGGAGATCTGTTTCCAGGTGTTGAACATTTCTTGAGGCGCAGAGCTATTTGGCTTGTTGTGAATAAAGATGACAAGGTCAGTTCAGTCTTTCACAGTATGACAGAACACCTGTCAGTATAACTGATTTTCCATTATCACAGAAATGTTAATGTTAAGTCTCTATACATGGTATTTCATTATTTTACATATTTCTGCTTTTATTCTCTTACAACTCTAGACATATTAAAAAAAATCTGTTTTAAAAGTAATTAAAAAAGATAATGCATACATAATGAGTAGGCAGTTATTATAAAGTTTGTGTAAATATATTTCAGGCCAATACTGATAAGGAAATTCAGCAATCAGCCCCGAAGGCAACAGCAGTTCAAACGAAGAGGCCAATACCTCTAAATTTGTGACTGTAACCAACCAAGTACATACTCTTCATAGACAGTGAGCTTGAGCAGGTGCGACGCTCCTACTTTGAGCAAAAACGGCTGGGTAAAGAGCAGGGTTTGGCCTTATCCAAGGAGCTTTTCTGCCGACTCATAAGAAACACTATGACTAATATGATTTCTATCGCAAGAGCCACAGAGGATCCCAGATACCCCACCAAACATGAGGTGAATATCATGGCAAAGCGGCTGGTGGAGTACTATCCAATGATAAAAGACAGGTCATCAAAAAGTGAATGGGTTAGTAGATATTTGTCATTATTGCTTTTTGTAGGTATGATGTTAATTAATATTTCAATAAATTCTATTTCTCCCATCTGGAATAATAATGTTGAAATAAAGCTAGAATTTGTTGAAAACTCTAATTATAGCAAAATAAAGCTTGGGTCTATTTTTATGCTTACTCTGTATGTTTCATAGGAGCATGTTGCTAAAAAGCTCATGAAGAGACTATCAAATGTCAAAAGTCCAAGAATGTATAAAGGTCCTCCTTCAAAGAAACCTCGACAAGATGTGGAAGTCAGTGTTTCATCCACTGAGTATGATGGAGATTCCAGTGCATCCACTATTACTCTGGAACGGTCACCCGTTAGTCCCAAGGGCATCCCAGTGTCACATAGAACTAGCACCCCAATGCAGAACCAGGATAGCAGTGATGAAGCAGGTATGTGTTGTATTTAATATCATTTAGGCTGTGTTAATTCATTTGACATACATTCTACACCTAGTAGCATTGTCTGTCTAAAGCTTAATTTAATCCTACGAATTTGGTTATGCTGACAACATGTTAGTTTGCAAATCTCATATTCATTTTCCACCATAATGTCCCTCTATTATCTTCTGCTGATCCAGCTGACTGCGTGGACAGCCAGAAAACCCAAGCAAGACACTACAGGACTCTTCAAGAAATGTACAAGTCCAAAAAGCCAAACAAAGCTGCAGTAACTCATTTGCTGAACCTGGAATTTGAGTCTCGTAGGCGATTCATCGTCTCTGATGTTTTAAAGGAGCATGACAGACCAACAAAGGTTCTGGAGGCTTACCCGTGCTTCCGAGAACTCGATCACGTAAGCAATGATGGTCCTATTCAGTCCACATTCCCTTCCAAGTACACATTTTAGCATGACATAACTTACATATTGTATATGTATTTTTATTAAGTCACCTGAATGCTTGAAAAGGGCTAGTGGACAATGTTTTTCTGACATTTTTACTTCTGTATCTGAATCTATTTTCCAGGTGCTGGATGAGCTGCAGCGGGTCATCCAACCAACCAACTTCCAGTACATCTATGAGATGAAGAACAGATGGGAAACATTCTATTCAAAGGTCCAGTTTTATGGGGTGATGAAGAAAGCCATGAAGCCTCCTAAAACCTTGAATGGAGGTGAAGTTACAATACATTGTTTTGTTCATTTAATAAAATGTCACATGACAATTTACTTATGGTACAATTTTGTATTGTGCATTTACCATAAACAGTGGAGCATGTCACAGCTGTGTTCAGAGCCCTGCCGCTGCTCTTCCCATCTAGCACCATGCCACCTAAGAAGGTGGGCTTAAGCAGTGAGGCTCTTTTCCATGTCCTTCAGGTAAAAGTGAGGCCCAAGTTTGATAGGGCTACTAAAACACATCTGCCCTTCTCTCTCAAGGCTGCTGTTGCCTTTTCTATAATTCCTAAAACTACAAGTACATATTAAGTGCAAAAGAATCACATATAATCCGCACATAACTAAGGATCAAATATTATAGTATATATGAACTTTTCCAGTTATCAACATTTGATTCTTTAATCCTTAAAAATCTTTTAAACCTTTAAAATGTGAACTCGTATAAAAAAGACATGCTACATGACTATTTTACAATGATTTCACTATTGTGCTCATTGAGGTAAAAGTATGTCTGTTAGTTGTGATGCTTTTTAATTCTCTACATTGATTTGTGTCATCTAGACTTCAGAGGATCCTGATACTTACCTGCAGCAACGATCACTGACATCGCCAGTTCTGCTTGTTTCGGATGGCAACTGCATGATCGCCGTTGGAAACATGGCAGTGACCACTTTCAACCTTGAGAGACTGAAAGAAGGCCTGCTCTACCTCATGGCATATTACTATGCCCTGCACCTCACTTACCCAAAGTGTATTTCAACACTACTCTCAGTAGTGCAAACAGAAATTCTCCAGGATTCCATTCATGAACACGATTTAACCCCATCCTACAAAAAAGCCATTGGCGAGTGGAAATCCTTCATCCAGTGAGTTTCTTCTACACTGCCAACTCTGTCAAATGTAAGTGTGAAATGTCTGTTCCTTTGTTGAAAATGTTCACACTTTTTACTTTGAAATTTTGTTTAACAGCATATGCAAATGTGTTAATTGTTTACCAATTGATTTTGATATAACTGCTGTTGCAAAGTTAATAAAAAAATGCTAAATTTGAGAAGGGTTTTGTGTCTTGATTTAAGACAAAGTGACTTATTTTCATTATGCAGTTTGAAGAAATGTATTCTTATTTTCAGTACTTTTATTCTCATTTTTAATCACAGATTAAGGTGTAATTTCTTAAATTTGACTTCAATGATTTCTTATTTTAAGTAATTTAATCTTAAAATGAATAGTTTTTCATTGCTTGTTATAGAAAATTTAATTTAAATTTAAGAATTTATATCTAGTTTTAAGGCCCAATTAAGTCTTTCAGAGTCAAGGAATTTGTGCTTATTTTAAGAATTCTTGTCAAGCAAAAAATTCTTACCCCATTGGCAGATTTTTTTGCTTAATACAAGATTATTTGTTTTATATTTAACATTATTTTGCTTCTTTTTAGTAGGTCTGTTTTTGCAGTGTAGTAATATACATTCTGTTAATGAGATAGCAAAATATTTGAGTCTTTTTAATAACCTCTTACTTCAAGGGGGTTGTTCAGAACCTCACCAACCATAAACCTTACAGCATGTCACTAGTCACCTAAAAGCTTTTCCTGACGAATTCCTCACAACTTTCTTTCACCACTTAATTTCTTCTCTTCTTCTTCCTGACCATGAGAGTCATCCTACACACCACCATGAGATGCTGTCTACATTCTCATACCACAGCTTTTCAGTCACTAGTCATCTCTCAAATTGTCCCTTCTACAGAGAAAGCAGTGCACCTGTGTAAAAAGTATTTTCCTCATATTGTCATCATAATAATCACACTGATAAATTTTAAGAACATTGCTTTACTTTATTTAAACAATTAAAACATTTAAGCAGAACAGGAAATGTGTGTGCGTCAGAGTGCCAGTGTGTGTGCCTGTGTGTGAAGGTTGTAGGAAGGTCTTCTTTCCTAAAAAAACACACAATATCCATATTAATATTTACATAATAATGTTTTAAAGAAAATATAAAATTTGAAAACTTAAAATGACCTAACCCAGTAATGGAATATAAATTTTTCATTTTAATAATAAAATCACACTAATGGGTAGATTAATTTATAACCAACTGACATGTGATGATAAACTAATTAGAAAATAGATGGCCACATTATGTTTCTCAGTTCTTTTCCCTGACTAGTTTTTGTGGCAGATGTTGCAAATTCTTACTTGCTGCACATTTAATAAAGATATGAACTAAACTGAATTAAAGACATAGTTATTAAAAAGAAACATACATTCTTCGGATGTAGGCAGCCCATCCACTTACACAACCTTCCCTTCTTCTATTATTATATGGACACTCAAGGGAAGCAGCTTGGACAGGTGTGACATGTCCCCCTTCCACAATCCCTTTGGCACTATCACCTCGGTTCATAGCTCGGTGAGTAGGAAAACACTTTCATCGTCTTCTCCTACTCCTTTTACCGTTATGTCAACCTCGTCTTCAGTTTTGGCAGCCTGAAAATGATAGATAAGAGATGTATGTGGCATACATTAATGACACGCAGGCAGTAAATACACAAGGTAATTACATAAATACATACATAAATAGGTTTAAAAACAAAATTTAACCTTACAACAAATGTTTTTATAAACTTACTGTTATTTGTGTGTACAAGGTCGAGCAACACTTTCTTCCATAAGAAGAGAAGTGTTTCATTCTCAGATGTGTAAAATTGTATTGCTTGTTAATTTCAAGCTTTTGCAGAGCACACTCCCTCCACATTGACAGTTGCGCCTCTTCTCCCTTTGGATTTGTTATGGTAATTTCCTTTAAAGGAAGATTATCCCCCTTGCACATTATTTGGCTCATCTACAAGTTGATAAGAAGTTGTTAAAAATATTACTAGTGGTACAATTTATTTTATTATCATGTTTAGATACTTACTTTCACAACCTTTCCACAACCTGAAAAGATAGTTGGGGGATTGTGCAGGTCTTCAAAGCTAATATGAGGAGACATGGGGAAAAGCTTTGTGCGGCTTTCTTCCACTGCTGCCTCAGGCACGTCCATTTTGCTGGACCTGCACCAACAGAGGTAAAGTCAACCAAGACAGTGTGTGTGTGTGTGTGGGGGGGGGGGGGGGGTCGGTGAGATTGGGCGTGGTGTTGGGTGTGGTGGAGGGTTAAGTGGATACGATGTGTTTGAGAATGTTTGACCGAGAAATTTTTGACCAATGATAACTTTAGTTTCTTTGCACTGACTGTAACCTGTCTATGTTGGAGCTGCTAATATTGGAGAAGACTTATTACCATCACTTTCCCGAGATGACATCCGAGATCTGTTTCCAGGTGTTGAACATTTCTTGAGGCGCAGAGCTATTTGGCTTGTTGTGAATAAAGATGACAAGGTCAGTTCAGTCTTTCACAGTATGACAGAACACCTGTCAGTATAACTGATTTTCCATTATCACAGAAATGTTAATGTTAAGTCTCTATACATGGTATTTCATTATTTTACATATTTCTGCTTTTATTCTCTTACAACTCTAGACATATTAAAAAAAAATCTGTTTTAAAAGTAATTAAAAAAGATAATGCATACATAATGAGTAGGCAGTTATTATAAAGTTTGTGTAAATATATTTCAGGCCAATACTGATAAGGAAATTCAGCAATCAGCCCCGAAGGCAACAGCAGTTCAAACGAAGAGGCCAATACCTCTAAATTTGTGACTGTAACCAACCCAGAGTACATACTCTTCACAGACAGTGAGCTTGAGCAGGTGCGACGCTCCTACTTTGAGCAAAAACGGCTGGGTAAAGAGCAGGGTTTGGCCTTATCCAAGGAGCTTTTCTGCCGACTCATAAGAAACACTATGACTAATATGATTTCTATCGCAAGAGCCACAGAGGATCCCAGATACCCCACCAAACATGAGGTGAATATCATGGCAAAGCGGCTGGTGGAGTACTATCCAATGATAAAAGACAGGTCATCAAAAAGTGAATGGGTTAGTAGATATTTGTCATTATTGCTTTTTGTAGGTATGATGTTAATTAATATTTCAATAAATTCTATTTCTCCCATCTGGAATAATAATGTTGAAATAAAGCTAGAATTTGTTGAAAACTCTAATTATAGCAAAATAAAGCTTGGGTCTATTTTTATGCTTACTCTGTATGTTTCATAGGAGCATGTTGCTAAAAAGCTCATGAAGAGACTATCAAATGTCAAAAGTCCAAGAATGTATAAAGGTCCTCCTTCAAAGAAACCTCGACAAGATGTGGAAGTCAGTGTTTCATCCACTGAGTATGATGGAGATTCCAGTGCATCCACTATTACTCTGGAACGGTCACCCGTTAGTCCCAAGGGCATCCCAGTGTCACATAGAACTAGCACCCCAATGCAGAACCAGGATAGCAGTGATGAAGCAGGTATGTGTTGTATTTAATATCATTTAGGCTGTGTTAATTCATTTGACATACATTTTACACCCAGTAGCATTTTCTGTCTAAAGCTTAATTTAATCCTACGAATTTGGTTATGCTGACAACATGTTAGTTTGCAAATCTCATATTCATTTTCCACCATAATGTCCCTCTATTATCTTCTGCTGATCCAGCTGACTGCGTGGACAGCCAGAAAACCCAAGCAAGACACTACAGGACTCTTCAAGAAATGTACAAGTCCAAAAAGCCAAACAAAGCTGCAGTAACTCATTTGCTGAACCTGGAATTTGAGTCTCGTAGGCGATTCATCGTCTCTGATGTTTTAAAGGAGCATGACAGACCAACAAAGGTTCTGGAGGCTTACCCGTGCTTCCGAGAACTCGATCACGTAAGCAATGATGGTCCTATTCAGTCCACATTCCCTTCCAAGTACACATTTTGCACCTGTGTAAAAAGTATTTTCCTCATATTGTCATCATAATAATCACACTGATAAATTTTAAGAACATTGCTTTACTTTATTTAAACAATTAAAAAATTTAAGCAGAACAGGAAATGTGTGTGCGTCAGAGTGCCAGTGTGTGTGCCTGTGTGTGAAGGTTGTAGGAAGGTCTTCTTTCCTAAAAAACACACACAATAGCCATATTAATATTTACATAATAATGTTTTAAAGAAAATATAAAATTTGAAAACTTAAAATGACCTAACCCAGTAATGGAATATAAATTTTTCATTTTAATAATAAAATCACACTAATGGGTAGATTAATTTATAACCAACTGACATGTGATAAACTAATTAGAAAATAGATGGCCACATTATGTTTCTCAGTTCTTTTCCCTGAGTAGTTTTTGTGGCAGATGTTGCAAATTCTTACTTGCTGCACATTTAATAAAGATATGAACTAAACTGAATTAAAGACAGTTATTAAAAAGAAACATACATTCTTCGGATGTAGGCAGCCCATCCACTTCCTTTCTTCTATTATTATATGGACACTCAAGGGAAGCAGCTTGGACAGGTGTGACATGTCCCCCTTCCACAATCCCTTTGGCACTATCACCTCGGTTCATAGCTCGGTGAGTAGGAAAACACTTTCATCGTCTTCTCCTACTCCTTTTACCGTTATGTCAACCTCGTCTTCAGTTTTGGCAGCCTGAAAATGATAGATAAGAGATGTATGTGGCATACATTAATGACACGCAGGCAGTAAATACACAAGGTAATTACATAAATACATACATAAATAGGTTTAAAAACAAAATTTAACCTTACAACAAATGTTTTTATAAACTTACTGTTATTTGTGTGTACAAGGTCGAGCAACACTTTCTTCCATAAGAAGAGAAGTGTTTCATTCTCAGATGTGTAAAATTGTATTGCTTGTTAATTTCAAGCTTTTGCAGAGCACACTCCCTCCACATTGACAGTTGCGCCTCTTCTCCCTTTGGATTTGTTATGGTAATTTCCTTTAAAGGAAGATTATCCCCCTTGCACATTATTTGGCTCATCTACAAGTTGATAAGAAGTTGTTAAAAATATTACTAGTGGTACAATTTATTTTATTATCATGTTTAGATACTTACTTTCACAACCTTTCCACAAACTGAAAAGATAGTTGGGGGATTGTGCAGGTCTTCAAAGCTAATATGAGGAGACATGGGGAAAAGCTTTGTGCGGCTTTCTTCCACTGCTGCCTCAGGCACGTCCATTTTGCTGGACCTGCACCAACAGAGGTAAAGTCAACCAAGACAGTGTGTGTGTGTGTGTGTGTGTGGGGGGGGGGGGGGGGTCGGTGAGATTGGGCGTGGTGTTGGGTGTGGTGGAGGGTTAAGTGGATACGATGTGTTTGAGAATGTTTGACCGAGAGGGACTGGGGTAAATGGCATGCAGTCACTTACAGCTCAGAAAAAATAAGCTAAAATTTACAATCGTAAGAAAGAAAAAATTATAACCATAAAGGTTATTTTTACTTACAGATAGATTTTGCTGTCTCGCATAAAAATTTAGAAATCCTGAATCTGTCACTCGGCAGTCTTTCAAAAAATATGTTTCTCCCTTCTTAATTTTTGTTAGGTTTCCCTGTGTACCCAGTTCAGTGGTCCTGAGAAGCCGCTCTCCATCCTAGAATATGGCATCACGCTGATGTTGTGTGCAACTGGCCTCTGGTGCAGGGGTAAATCTAAACCTTAGGATCTATAGAAACCAAAAGTCAGACAAATGTAGCATAACACTTCTTCAAATGAAATCACATTTATGTTAAAAAATTGTGCTTAGCTGTATACAATATATATCTTTATAGATTTCATCAAAATTAAGTATAAAAAATCTAAATGTTACCTTGGTCCATTCCTTAATGGCCACACAGGTCACCTGAACCATGTTTGGTTGCTGCCTAGAAGACATCTATAAAACCAGTTATAAAGATACAAATATTTATTGGGCAACAATAAAACCTTGCAAATTTTACTACTAACTTAGTACTAACGTCTCACACATAACGCTAGCTGCGCTTTTAACTACTCACTTCCCAGTTAGGTCACTGCTATGTTTGCTAATAACGGTTGAAAAAAGTTAGCTTGCTTGTCTCTAGCTAATAACAATAATGTTACGAGCCTCGGTGTGAACAGCACTCCTTTATTTTCTTAATCACAACAGCGGGGTGACAACAGGTCTCCCAACCGTCTTCAATCACCCGGAACTACTCAGAAACAAAACTCCCGCCTCTTTCTCACAGGTCCCTTCCCCCCCGAAGCACACCTGACGTCACACAACTGTCTGCGCTTCAAAATAAAAGAGCCACATAACACACAACACGAACTGAAACAGTCAACCAAACTATGTACCCCCCGGATCGCTACAATATTATCACTGTAATAAAGATTACAAAATAAAAAACATTGCTGTGATGGTCACTAGTGATGGGTCCGGCAACACCGATGCGTCGGCGCATGCGTCGAGCTCTTAGAGCGAAACACTGTGTCGGTGCGCGTATCGCGTTGGGAAAGCACGTGACCGATACAGTTCCTGTATCAGTCACTGTCTGAAGCGCCAGACTGTGTTTATAAGGAAGCGCATGTGTCGGGATGCATCTGCCAAAAGGAATCCCTGAGCGTTTGCCGTTCATCGTCAAATCTATCTATAATTCATCTTATATCGATAAATAAGGTTTCTTTTTTATTTAATTTTATAAAAAGAAAGTGTACTGTTAAAATAATTAATTAATTTTAAAACGTTTTCACTTGATCTATTTGAATTCAGATTGAATTCCAAAGTGACTCCTTACTAATCATATTGTTTTGTGCAGGTTAAATTTCGTATTTGTTCGACAGAACTTTCCTATTTAAACAAAACCACCTTAGAGTTTTGACCCCAGCAACACTTTTAGACCCCAGATTTAAATCACTCTGGTTCCGCAGTTCCTCCAAGTGCAATGAGGCAGTCAGAACAGCAGCTGTCTACACCCACTTCAGGCATGTTATTCAGCATTATTTGTTTCTTGTTGTTTGGAAATGGTGTACTAAAATAGCAGTGTGTTGTTTCTGGATAACCTTTGGCAAGATCTCCTCATTGCAGTGGGCAGAGAGACCAAATTTGTTTAAAAAAAACAAAAAAAGGCATCTTCATTCACAACATGTTCACTTAGATTTTTACGTTATGATACATGTCCACTTTATCGACTGTATCTAAAAATATCAATTTTAAATGTAAATGAAGATATGAAATAATACTATATAACATACAATGGCTTAAATTATATTATTGTATATATTAAGTCACAAAATCAGTGTCAGCTGAGTCTGTCAACTAAGTTGCCTGTAGGGAGTTTTAATGTCCAGCAGGTGTCAGTATTCAGTGACACAGTATCGGCACAGTATCAATGCAGTTTTGCAATGTGTCGAAACGTTTCATGGCGCCTCATCTACCCATCACTAATGGTCACCCCGCCACAGTGAGTTTAATGTGTTACCTTTCTGTGTTCTGGGGATTCCTCCTCCGGGTGGAAAGAGCGGGCGCCACCTAAGCAGGGCTTAAATACCACAACCAGGAAGCGGAGGAGGCCAACTGCGCGTGCCTGGAGGGGGAATCTGCCGCTTATGATTTCATTATAAGGCTTATGTTGGGGATTTGCTTAATGGGAGTTACTTAAGTTGTTACGTTGTTTATTGTGTAAATTCCTAAGACTTACTGCGCGGTCCCTCACAATTGGTGTCAGAAGTGGGATACAAGCCAGTAATGGAACCAGGTTTTTGCACAATCATTTTTTTGCTATTTGGATACCTTTTGTGGGAAACCTCGTTACCTGGAATTATGCGTGGAGCCAGAGGAGGTAAGGGAGTCAAAGCAGGCCACAGTCAAGAAGATATGCATAAAGATGAATTTGGAGATAATGATAGTGAGGAGGAAGGAGGAAGAGAACCTACCATTTAAGATCTGGCGGCCATTCTTCAGGCCCACATTGGCCAACAAAAGGCACGAGAGGTTCAGTGGGACAAGGAAGTGGTGCGCCAAGACCAGCGGTTTCGAGCGTTGCAGCATCAGTTCAGTCTGTTTCAGCTGGAGGTGCAATCTCGACCCGAATCGAGGTTAGAACATACTTTAACCCCAGATCTCCAAGCAGGAGGTAGCCTGGAGGGTGCTTCTGGACAGGTTGCTTTACCGGTGGCCCCACCACCACAGGAGGAGAGTGGTCAAGGTATGGCACGTTTCATGAGAGAGCCTAAACTACAAAAATTAACGGAACTGGATGACATTGAACATTTTCTTATTACCTTTGAGAGAATGGCAGCTGCTTGTAGGTGGCCACGATTAGAGTGGGCTGTCCAGCTGATTCCTCTACTAACGGGTAAGGCGAGAAGTGCTTATGTTCACATGGATGTTGATGATGCTCTGGACTATGATAAGGTGAAGTCAGCTATTCTGAAGAAATATGACATCAATCCAGAGACAGCGATTTAGATCTCTGCATGTGGAGAATGAGGAAACACCCAGAGAATTGTGTGAGGAAACACCCAGAGAATTGTATGTAAGACTCAAAGAGCTTTATGGGAAGTGGGTGCAACCAAAAGATAAGACAACTGAGGAAATAAGTGAGATTATGATTCTGGAGCAGTATTTAAGGATGTTGTCTCCTGAGCTCCAGGTTTGGATTAAGGAACATGATCCCAGGACGGCATCTAAGGCTGCATCACTCGCAGACATGTTTGTTGCGGCCCGCCCTAAGAACCGGTCCTGGGCCTACAAGTCCTGGAAGACAGCAAAGGACGATCAGAGACCAGGTTTGGAGCATCAGGACATGCTATTGGCTGGGGGTAAGCCTCCTGTGAAGGAGAACCAAACTTTAAAAGGTTTGTCCAGAGGCTCTAAGGGGCCTGTGTGCTATTTATGTGGGCAAGAGGGCCATATAAAACCCAGATGCCCACAGAATATTGTAAACATGACCCAAATTTGCTGTGTGCCGAGGAAGGAGGTGGTGGAAGAACAAAGATCTCAATATCCACTGAAGACAATTACTGTTGAAATTGATGGTCGGGCTCTACAGGCGCTTATTGATACGGGAAGCACACAGACGTTGGTACGTAGGCAATATGTTCCCCCTCACGCCATCTCTACCGATGACACTATCCCTGTTTGCTGTGTCCATGGAGATGAGAGGACTTATCCAATTGCGGAGGTCTATATTAAAGTGGATGGACAAATGTATTTGTTGAAGGTGGGCATTACAGATAACTTGCCATTTCCTGTAGTACTAGGCCATGACTTGCCAACTCTTGTGGATTTGATCAATCCTGTTAGAGTCTGTAATGCGGTGATGACACGGGCCCAAGCGAAGGAGCGAATGGACTCTCCCGGTAAAGCGTTACAGGAGCTGCCATTTTATGATGCTCAAATCGAGGCTGGAGTAGTGAAGGCCCACACGTCTCGTAGACAGAGACGGCAGGAAAGGTTCAGGCATACAGTGGTAGCGCCGACTGGAGCGATTCCTGAACTGCCCAGGGGGTTTGAGCTCCCAGAAAATATCTGTGAGTTGCAGCAGCAGGATGCAAGTCTGGCTGGGTGTCTGCGGAAGGCTAGCAAGTGTGCGGAGGATGACCTGGACATGGAGGGTTATTGTATTCAAGAGGGGATTCTTTACCGTTGCCATAAGTCAGTGAGACAGTTGATGGTTCCAAAAGTAGCACGAGATATTATTCTGGCTCTTGGCCACTCTGTTCCCTGGGCTGGCCACCTAGGGAAGCATAAAACGGCAGAAAGGATCCAACGTCACTTTCCCTGGCCAGGCCTACGTAAAGATGTCGCCCAGTTTTGTAGGAGCTGCCCTCAGTGCCAGCAAACGTCTCCGCAACTTCCCAGCAAAGCCCCCCTCCATCCTCTTCCAGTGATTGGTACACCCTTTTTACGTCTTGGAATGGATGTCATGGGACCGGTGGAAAGGAGTAAAGCAGGAAATAGATTTATGCTGGTTATTACTGACTATGCCACAAGATACCCTGAAGTATTCCCCCTGAGGTCTATTAAAGCGAAGCCTGTTGCTTTCTGCTTAGTGCAGTTTTTCTCTAGAGTAGGGTTCCCTCAGGAGATACTGACTGACCAGGGCACAAACTTTATGTCCAAACTGTTGAAGGATGTATATCAGTTGTTGGGAATCTGGGGGGAGAGGACGACCCCCTACCATCCTTAAACGGATGGGTTGACAGAGAGATTTAACCAAACACTAAAGCAGATGCTGCGCAAGTTTGTAAACGAGATGGGCTCCGATTGGGATCAGTGGCTTCCTTATCTCTTGTTTGCATACAGGGAGGTGCCCCAACCCTCTACGGGGTTTTCACCCTTCGAGCTGCTTTTTGCACACGAGGTCAGAGGTCCTTTCGCTCTCATCCCAACCACACCCCCCTCACTTCACACCACACTGAGTCACTTCCTCAACCCCTCACTTCACACCACACTGAGACACTCCCTCAACCCCTATCCTTCTCCAGCACCCAGGTGAGAAGTGAGCTCAGGAAGATCAAGGCCAGGAAAGCAGCTGGACCAGACGGCATCAGCTCCAGACTCCTTAAGTCCTGTGCAGGCGAACTGTGTGGAGTTATGGAGCATGTCTTCAACCTGAGCCTCAAGCTGAGGGTGGTACCACAGCTCTGGAAGACCTCCTGCGTGGTACCAGTGCCCAAGACACCGCACGCCAAAGACCCCAGCAGCTTCAGACCAGTGGCTCTGACATCACACCTGATGAAGACACTGGAGAGACTGGTCCTGGGTCACCTCCGCTCTGCGGTGGGAACCTACCTGGACCCGCTGCAGTTCGCCTACCGACACGGCATAAGAGCAGACGACGCCGTCATCTTCCTCCTACATCGAGCCCTTTCTCACCTAGAGAAGCCCGGCAGCACTGTGAGGATCATGTTCTTTGACTTCTCCAGGGCCTTCAACACCATCCAGCCGATGCTTCTGAAACACAAACTGGAGGAGGCTGGTGTGGACCTTCATCTGACGGAGTGGATTATGGACTTTCTCACAAACAGGCCTCAGTTTGTGAGAGCCAGGGACTGTGTGTCTGACACTCTGACCTGCAGTGTGGGGGCCCCACAGGGGACTGTACTGGCCCCCTTCCTTTTCACCCTCTACACGTCAGACTTCAGACACAACACGGACAGCTGTGTTCTGCAGAAGTTCTCTGATGACTCTGCGATCGTCGGACTGATCACCGATGATGACGATGAGTACAGAGGACTCACTCAGAACTTTGTGGACTGGTGCCAGTGGAACCACCTCCTGATCAATGCAGGGAAAACGAAGGAGATGGTGGTGGATTTCCGCAGACAGCAGCCTGCTGTCATACCACCGATGCACATCCAGAGAAGGGACATTGAGAGAGTGGACTCTTACAAGTACCTGGGAGTGCATCTGAACAATAAACTGGACTGGACTCATAACACGGATGCACTGTACAGGAAGGGTCAGAGCAGACTCTACCTGCTGAGGAGACTGCGGTCTTTTGAAGTGAGGGGGCCACTCCTGAAGACCTTCTATGACTCTGTGGTGGCATCAGCCATCCTGTATGGTGTGGTCTGCTGGGGCAGCAGCATCACAGTGAGGGACAGGAAAAGACTGGACAGGATCATCAAGAAGTCCAGCTCTGTCCTGGACTGCACTCTGGACACAGTGCAGGAGGTGGGTGAGAGAAGGGTCCTGGCTAAACTGACATCCATCATGGACCAGGTCTCTCACCCACTGGAGGACTCACTGTCTGCTCTGGAGAGCAGCTTCAGTAGCAGACTGATCCACCCTCGCTGTGTGAAGGAGAGATATCGTAGATCCTTCCTACCTGCTGCTGTCAGACTGTACAATCAGAACTGTTGACCACGTCCCACTACAGTCACTCACCCACTGCATCAGTGGTTATATAGCAACCTGCTCTGCACAATATTTGTGTAAATCTGTGAACAATCATGTATATTGTTACCGGTACAAAACCGGACAAAATCTGTTAATGTGGTATCCTATGTGTTACAGATGAGGGAGAAGTTGGAGAAAATGACCACACTGGCCCAGGAAAACATGGCAGCTTCACAACATCAGCAAAGAACGTGGTATGATCGATCTGCACGTGAAAGGAGTTTTAGCCCAGGACAGAAAGTGCTGGTAATGTTGCCTACCAAGGAGAGCTAAGCTAAAATCATTCCTTGGGATGTCAGGGTGGTACCACAAGTTTATACCAAACTTCTCTACTAGAGCTGCTGTGCTTACAGATATGACCAGCCTAAAGGGCCCAAGTCAGCTGTGTTGGACCGAGGAGGCTAAGGATGCGTTCAAGGACATTCAGCAAGCACTAGGCCGGTGTCCTGTGCTGCATTGTCCTGATTTTTAGCAGCCTTTTATTCTACAAACTGATGCCTCAGGTCGTGGGTTGGGTGCAGTGCTCCTCCAGGAACATCAAGGGTGCCGTCATCCTATTGCTTTTATAAGCAGGAATCTTTATCCGCGGGAGGTGCGATACTCCACTATTGAGAAGGAGCGTTTGGCCGTGAAGTGGGCATTGGACTCTCTAAGGTACTACCTTTTAGGGAGGAAGTTTATCCTGGAGACTGACCATAAAGCCCTGATATGGTTGGAAAGGATGAAAGACACCAACAGCAGGATAACACGCTGGTATTTGGCCATGCAGCCTTTCCAGTGTGAGATCCATCATGTGCCAGGCAAGATGAACAACACGGCGGACTACTTGTCTCGCTGTCCCAGAGAGACTTCAGAGGAGGGGGAGTGTGTGACGGTCACCCCGCCACAGTGAGTTTAATGTGTTACCTTTCTGTGTTCTGGGGATTCCTCCTCCGGGTGGAAAGAGCGGGCGCCACCTAAGCAGGGCTTAAATACCACAACCAGGAAGCGGAGGAGGCCAACTGCGCGTGCCTGGAGGGGGAATCTGCCGCTTATGATTTCATTATTAGGCTTATGTTGGGGATTTGCTTAATGGGAGTTACTTAAGTTGTTACGTTGTTTATTGTGTAAATATTATTCGTGTTTAATCTTGTATTTGTATTTAGTTTAGTGGTTGAGGTTGATTGGCGGTTTATTTCTGTTACCTTCTTTGAGCTGTAGGCTAGCCTGTGTCTTTATAAACCCCTGGTTTGTGTGACATGGAGGTCAGTTATTATTGGTTTAAGTGGTAGTTGCTGTCTGTTTAGTTGACCTCAATTCAAGTTAAAGGGCCCGCTTAGAACTGTTATTTAGGTTGAATTTTGTGACCCTGGAGTTGTAGTATTGTGAATCTTGAGTATTTGTTAATAAATTATATTTTTTGTTGGATTCATTCCTGGGTTCCTAAGACTTACTGCGCAGTCCCTCACAATTGCCTACACAATAAATTATTTTGTATATATGTATATATTATTTTAATATTTCTATTAACTTACTGTAAAATCTCAGGGAATATGGTGGCTTTTATTCGTTTTCTCAGGGGCTCTAGAATCTTCCACAAAGGAACACCGGGAAAATAACTTAACAACAAGTAAAGTAAAATTACGAAACACTTTTTCTTTTTCTTTCTTGTATTTAGCTTACTTTGTATATTAGTTTCCTTTTATGTTACAGTAGTTATCCTTTGCTATGTTTATCAGGGCACCTTATATTTTAAATGTTAATTTATTCTAGATGAGAAGCACTTAACTTACAGTAGGTAGGATTTATGCTGTCCTCTGCTGATGCTGTTATTAAACGTTATGACGGATTTAAGTGCAATCGGGAAATCGGGGAACAAGGAAACATATACTAACACATGACCCTATAAAATCTGCTTTAATGCAAACAACAACTCCCGCGCTGTTTATAATACGTTATAATTTACCAGCAGCACCCAGGTAGAAAGAAAGGTGGTGAGAAAGACATATTCACTGTCTCGGGTACTTGGCTATAGAATGCGTTCAGAGAGAAAGAGAAAATGCGGAGACATCTTCTGTGAGCACTGATGCACACACGCCCCTTGGCAAAATACGTGGTGAAGTTAGTTTGGCGTTGGACATTCAACAGACATTCGACTGAAAGTACCTCCAGACAAGCGGTCCATGTTTAAACAAGCGATCCGCATTTAGTGTTCGCTACGCAGACACAGAACGAGACCGGTCGGCACATGTTGACGTCGGTAAATTATTTGGATTTTCAAGAAATTAATAATTCAATAATTCATTAGCGTTCAAACCATATGACATACTGGTTCAAAACTTTATAAAAGTTATATGAGGAAATAGTCATGTTGCATATTTTTATATAAAATTTTTGTGTAAATATTACTGTAATTTTTCAATACCATCCACACCATATGACCTACTGGTTCAAAACCTGCTCAAAACTGCGTGTCTACATGTCCTTCACAGGGCAAAACCATTTTTATGAGGATCAAATCATCTTTCATATTTTTCTATAATATTTTAGTATAAATATTACTGTAATATTTCAATACCGTCCACACCATATGACCTACTGATTCAAAACCTTCTCTAAAATTTTCATCTAAATCCCCTTTACAGGGCACAACCATTTATATGAGGAAATAGTCATGTTGCATATTTTTCTATAATATTTTTGTGTAAATATTACTGTAATTTTTCAATACCATCCAGAGCATATGACCTATTGGTTCACAACCTTCTCTAAAATGTTCATCTACATCCCCTTCACAGGGCACAACCATTTTTATGAGGATCAAATCCATCCATCCATCCATTTTCTTAACCGTTTACTCCCTAGTGCGGGGTCACGGGGGTGCTGGAGCCTAACCCAGCTGACTATGGGCGAGAGGCAGGGTACACCCTGGACAGGTCGCCAGTCCATCGCAGGGCAACACATAGACAGACAACCATTCACTCACACACTCACACCTACGGGCAATGGAGAGAAGCCAATTAACCTAATGCACGTATTGGGAGGAAGCCGGAGAACCCGGAGAGAACCCACGCAAACACGGGGAGAACGTGCAAACTCCATACAGAAAGGCACCAGGGCCGCCTCCGGGAATCGAACCCAGAACCTGCCCCAAGTGGAGGAGCTTAAGTATCTTGGGGTCTTGTTCACGAGTGAGGGAAGGAAGGAGTGTGAGTTTGACAGATGGATCGGTGCGGCGGCTGCAGTAATGTGGTCGGTGTATCGGTCTGTCGTGGTGAAGAGGGAGCTGAGTCAAAAGGCAAAGCTCTCAATTTACCTGTCAATCTACGTTCTTACCCTCACCTATGGTCAGGGTAAGAACGTAGATTGGGGTCATGACCGAAAGGGCAAGGTCACGGATACAAGCGGCTGAAATGAGCTTCCTCCGTAGGGTGGCTGGGCGCTCCCTTAGAGATAAAGTGAGGAGCTCTGTCACCCGGGAGGAGCTCGGAGTAGAGTCGTTGCTCCTCCACATTGAGAGGAGCCAGTTGAGGTGGCTCGGGCATCTAGTTCGGATGCCTCCTGGACGCCTCCCTGGGGAGGTGTTCCGGGCATGTCCCACCGGTAGGAGGCCCTGAGGAAGACCCAGGACTCGCTGGAGAGACTACGTCTCTCGGCTGGCCTAGGAACGTCTTGGGGTCCCACCGGAAGAGCTGGAGGAAGTGTCCAGGGAGAGGGAAGTCTGGAACTCTCTGCTCAGACTTCTGCCCCCGCGACCCGGCCCCGGATAAGCGGGCGGGTGGGCGGACGGACGGCCTCTCTCAAATGACCTCGTCTACATAGGATGTAGTCCACCCGCTTACCCCCACTCTTGTGCGTCACTCTGTGTTCCTTTATATTCCTGAAGTAAGTGTTGACTACAGCCATTTCCATCCTCTTAGCAAAGTCCACCACCATCTGTCCTTCTAGATTCCTTTCCTTTACACCAAACCTGCCCATCTCCCCCTCATTACCTCTGTTTCCCTAACCAACATGCCTATTGAAGTCTGCTCCAACCACTACCCTCTCTCCTCTGGATACACTCTCTATGACCTCATCTAACTCACTCCAGAATCTCTCCTTCTTTTCCAACTCACAGCTACTTGTGGAGCATACCCACTGACTACATTTACCATCATCCCTTCAATTTCTAGCTTTAGGCTCATCACCCTGTCACCCTGTCTTTTCACCTCTAGAACATTGTTCACAACCCCCCCTTAAGGATCACTCTTACTCTGTTTCTCTTCCTATACACACCATGGTAGAACCCACCACTTTCCCTGTCATTGCACCAACGTTAACAGTCTCTATTCTCAGATCTATGCTCCTGCCTTTCCTCTTCTCTCTCTGTCCACAAACCCTTCTATCTGCACTCCCTCTTTGACCAACAGTAGTCCAATTTCCACCAGCACCCTGTAGGTTAACAGCATCGGTTGTCGTTGTTAACCCAGACCTGAACTAATCCAGTATGAAATTCTTATGAACGATTTACATAGTTGTTATTGGCAAGTTTTACGGCGGATGCCCTTCTCAATGCAACACTCTCTATTGATCCAGGCTTACAGTAATATTTATACTAAAATATTATACACAAATATGCAAAATGATTTGATCCTCATAAAAATAATTGTGCCGTATGAAGGAGATGTAGATTCAATTTTAGAGAAGGTTTTGAACCAGTAGATCATATGGTGTGGATGGTATTGAAAAATTACAGTAATATTAAAACAAAATTATTATAGAAAAATATGCAACATGACTTTTTCCTCATAAAAATGGTTGTGCCCTGTGAAGGAGATGTAGACACACAGTTTGGAGCAGTTTTTTGAACCAGCAGGTCATAGGGTGTGGATGGTATTGAAATATTACAGTAATATTTATACTAAAATATTATAGAAAAATATGAAAGATGATTTGATCCTCATAAAAATCGCTGTGCCCTGTGAAGGACATGTAGACACATAGTTTGAAGCAGGTTTTAAACCAGTAGGTCATATGGTTTGGACGCTATTGAATTATTAATTTCTTGAAAATCCAAACAATTTATCCACGGTCCCTAAGTCAACGTCTTCATGTGCCGAGCGGTCTCGTTCTGTGTCCGCGTAGCGAACACGAAACGCGTATCGCTTGTTCAAACACGGACTGCTTGTCTGGAGGTACTTTCGGTCGAATGTCTGCTGAATCTCTAACGTCAGACTAACTTCACCGCGGTATGCCACCGCGGGGAAGTAAGTCGTGTTGCATATTCTTTTATAATATTTAAGTATAAATATTACTGTAATTTTTCAATACCATCCACAGCATATGACCTACAGTTTGAAGCAGGTTTTGAACCAGTAGGTCATATGGTGTGGATGGTATTGAAAAGTCACAGTAATATTTACACAAAAATATTATAGACAAATATGCAACATGGCTATTTCCTCATATAAGCGGTCTTGTTCTGTGTCCGCGTAGCGAACACGAAACGCGTATCGCTTGTTCAAACACGGACTGCTTGTCTGGAGGTACTTTTGGTCAAATGTCTGTTGAATGTCCAATGTTAAACTAACTTCACCGTGGTGAACAGTTGACAATTATGCTAATTATAGGAAAAATACACATTAGCAGTAGTTGCTTGGCGTGATGCGGGAGCACGCAGCGGCTCTTTATGGTTTGTATCTCAGTCTACTGTATCTCAGGCTACCGCAACAGATCATAACAGTTGAACTCCATGTCATGACTGCAGGACTAAGCAGATCTACAATGACTCATTAATGCAGCTTAATGTTTGTTCCTACGTATGTTTATGCCACGTGTTTTGTCAGCTTGAGACTGCACAGGAACAATGAATAGTATTTGCTGTATGAATGTCAGGTTCTGGTTCTGTTCTCGGTTTTATTTTGTAGGACTCTGTTCGTCAGCCATATATTCATATATATATATATATATATATATATATATATATATATATATATATATATATATATATATATATATATATATATATATATATATATATATGTGTGTTGGGTTTCCATTTCCTGTTTTATTTTGGTAGTCTCCCGGTTTCTGTTTTTGTTCTAGCTTCACTTCCGGTTTACGTCATGTCACAGCTGTTCCTGCTTCACCCGGTCATTGTACACACCTGCAGTTCATCAGTAATGAACTGCAGGTGAACTGTGTATCCTGTTATTGACCTGGTTCCGTACTTCTGACCATCGTTCTCGCCTGATCCTTACCGACCTTGTAAGTCTTCGCTCCGTTATTGAACACTGCCTGTTTTAAGACCTGTCTAAGCCTGCCGATTTGGATTCTGAAATCTGAGCCTTTTCCTGTATTGACACCTGCCTGTTACCGGACCCGAGTAAGCTATTTTCCTTGTGTGCTGAAAGACTGTTAACCTGTGTATGACCCGGACTGCCTTGTGACTTAGTTTCTGGAATAAACCCACCTTTTTTCATCATCCGCATCGTGTACTGGTGCTGTGCATTTGGGTCCTTTATATGCCGTTCGTGACAGAACGATCTGGCCAGACTTGGACCCAGCCAGTGCCCAGCCTTCACCCAGGTTAGTTACCGCTGTTTTTTCTTTTTTCCTCTCTGTTCGGCTCCGCATACAAATCGCTCACCGGAGCAATGGATTTCTTTTGCCCGAGTTTACCGGAGGACATCCGTGGAGATCTCCGGACATGAGCCAGGAAATACACGGAGGCTCCCAGCCTCAAGGTTCGGCTCTCCGTAGTAAAACTGGCCATTGAGATACTGGAGGACGAGTACTGGTGGCATGAGTACCCCGGAGTGCAGGCGTTTTTCGATGGACTCCGACTAATGCAGAGGGACTTGACACGCGCTTTGCGCGTATCGGCTGGCCGCGTCTCCGTCACCGCTCCGGCGGTTCCTGTTCCAGTCGCCGCTCCGGCGGTTCCTGTTCCTGTCGCCGCTCCGGCGGTTCCTGTTCCTGTCGCCGCTCCGGCGGATCACGTTCCTGTTCCCATCGCTGCTCCGGCGGCTCCAGCCCAAGTTCCAGACGTCGCAGCCTCGGTTCACCACGCGGACCCCGGTACAGAGATCCGGCCCACGCCGCTCCCAGCACCTCAGACGACGGACAGTCGCAGCCGCTCCGGACGGCGACGGCACGGTTCCAGGATCCTGTGTCCCGAGGTCTCGGTCATGGGGACCGAGCAGCCCTCTTCTCCGGCAGAGGAGCCTCTTGGTTCTCCGACTGACTGTGTCCCTCTGATAGCAGGTATCCCAGACAGCGTCGCCCGATGGGTCCACCTCCTCTGCTCTCCTCCGGTTGCGTTCCTCTTCGCCCACCTCATGAACACCGCCGATTCGGCAGCAGACCAGGGCACGAGGGAACAATTGTTTGGGGAGGCAGCCGCTCTCGTCTTGAGGGAACCTGCCCTGCGCGAGGTCCTGCAACTCCCAGGCCTGCGGCCAGCAGCCACACCAGATCCTGCATCTCAGTCAGGTCAGTCAAGCCACGCTCAGCCTCCAGTCCAGTCGTGTCCCGCCCAGTCTCCGGTCCAGTCGTGTTCGGCTCAGCTCTCAGCCCAGTCGAGCTCCGCTCCGGCGCCTGTTCCTGTCGGCCACGTAGCGGTCGTTCCCGTCCCTGTCGGCCAAGTAGCGGTCGTTCCCGTCCCTGTCGGCCAAGTAGCGGTCGTTCCCGTCCCTGTCGGCCAAGTAGCGGTCGTCCCCGTCCCCGTTCCTCTCGGCCATGTAGCGGCCGTTCCAGTTCCCGTTCCTGTCGGCCATGTAGCGGCCTTTCCTGCTCCCGTTCCTGTCGGCCATGTAGCGGCCGTTCCAGTTCCCGTTCCTGTCGGCCATGTAGCGGCCTTTCCTGCTCCCGTTCCTGTCGGCCATGTAGCGGCCTTTCCTGCTCCCGTTCCTGTGCCCGGTAGAGGTTGTTCCAGTCCCCGTTCCTGTCGGCTCCCGCAAAGATGCCATTCGTGTCCCTGTCACCCTCGGAGCCGCAGCTCCGAGGGTGACAGGGGGCGGCGCCGGCTCAAGTTCCTGCTGCAGCTCCCGCGGACCCCCAGGAGGAGGAGGTCGCACCTGCTGCAGTTCCTGCTGCAGCTCCCGCGGACCCCCAGGAGGAGGGTCCGCGTCGAGCGGATATATATATATATATATATATCACTGCTCCACCTGGTGCATGAATGTGCAATTGCAGGTCATTTCTTAAAAAAGGTTTAGGGGGCGTTAACAAGGCAGCCATGCATTAAGTACATCACAGTGGGGGGGTCTTGACTGGTGTAGGGGGGCTTGGTGGAATGGTACCTAAGTCATGCTAATGTCATGACAAGATCAGTGTGAAATCCTGCAGCAACGAGGCAACGAAAATTTGCCGCTCCATCTGTAAAGGTGTATCAAGGAACAGATGTGGCTCACTTGGTAGAGTAGTGCCTCATCAGTGCAGTTGTCAAAAACAGTTACCTCATAAGGATGAATAGAGTAGTTTGACTGTCACTGCAGTGTTTATATTCTTACACTGATTCACATCCACTGACTGGGTGATTATGAAACCAATCACAGAATAGTGATGGTTTTCTTTAGTATTATCGCTAAATCCTATTGTTCAACTACTAAACTTTGATCAAAACTTGATATTGTACATGATTTTTACTATTCATTTTTAATGATGGTTTTTGTGCCTTGCAGGTGCTGTCTGTGATCATCACCTCTCTTGTCCCTATAATTTGGCTTATTCTGTCTATCCTGTCACACCTACCACCTCTATCTAATATTTGGAAATTCTATCTGTTGTATCTCTCTACTGTTTCCACTCTATCTAAGCCCATTGGGGGCCCCTTTATTGACTGCTCGCCACTGGTTGGCCCCTGTTTTTTGAACAACATTTGAACATCTATTTGCTGAACCCAACTTTGGACTCCCGTTTTATGGTTTCAATATTATTGGTTGCAATTAACCAGTCTAGCTATTTTAAGGAACTGAGACTTTCTCTGCTCTCACGCTCTGTCTGTCCTATTTCTCTTACAGCATATCATCTTAACTATTGGCTAAAAATGTTTACATTACAGTAAAGATTAAAATTGGAAAACATTCTGCTCAGTGATTTAAGCTTTTAAGCAGAAAAACAATTTATTCAATATAACATCTTAGATATTTAGACATCTTAAACACATGTAATTTGTTTAAGATGTTAAATTAATTTAAAATATTGCTCATTCGTAACAATCAAAAAATTATTAATCTAAAACTGCTCAGCTAAATTTCACACACAATTGGGAAGTGAAAAATACTGAGCACTGAGCTGTTTCAGAGTCTTGTTCTTGAGTATTCCCTATGTCTCCAGGTTTGTACCCAGGTCTGTATAAAGCCAAATATCTTGTATAGGAAGTCAGTGTTTCCAGTACTCACTGTACACATTTTGTGTTAAAAACTAAATAATACCTTTATACCTAAATAAAACCTCAACCAACAGTAAGGAGGAAGAAGTGACTGCCAGTTTCTTGTCTGCCAAGTGGTGAAACCTGCAACCAGAAGCTTTCATCTCATCACTGCCATTACTTCTTGAAAATAAACTGTGTTAACACTTAAGACTATAATAACATAAGATTATAATAGTATAAGGTTTTTCTGCTGGTAAGTGCAAATCATATTAGAAGATATTAGACTGTTGTTCTGAGTATTAGTGACAACTACTATAAACACATTTGGACTTGATTCATCCACTTGTGTGATTCATATTTGAACGTACGTTCATTGATCCCACTCTATTCAGTGATGGTTTTAAGTTTTAGGCTCATTACAACCTTAATAACTACCCTCAACCTAATTTGAAAAAACTTCGTAATTGTTACGGCTGTAAAAAAAAAATTCAATTACTATAAAAATGAAATCAATTTTGGTTCTGTAGTAACTAAATCTTACCCAGTAGTATATAATCTAGCGTACCAGACCTCCTTTATAGTTTCACATTAGGTATTACTGAAAGGCTCAGAAATCTGTAACGTAAAACAGCAGGCGCAAAACAGCGGTGGCAGAAGCTGAAGGAGTCTGACTGTGCAGCAACTGGTGAACAAGCAAAATGTCCTGGTCCTCAGACAACCACCAAGGTAACTGAAAATTGTTCAGGTAAAAGTGTACAGCAGGCGGGTCTAAGTCATGAACCATCTGTTCCAAGAGTTACTCATGCTGATGTGTTGAACAGAGGACATGAAAGTGATGCTGCATGTATAGCTGGACCTTCTAATGCTGACCAGGTAAACAACGGAGGTCAAAGTTATACATTTCTACCCAAAATGTCATTTGCTGATGTGTTGAAGGCAGGACTTCAGACTGATGCTGCTTGTGTAGCTGGACCTTCTTGTGCACACACTGTAGACCTGGGAGTTCAGCCTAATGAAACCTGTGTACGTGCGTCCCGCAGCCAGGCTTCTATGAGGTATGGTAGATCCAGGAAAAAGCCAATGCACCTGTAACTCACTGACCTTTCTTGCGTTCCTTCATTAGGATGAAAACTTCACTAGAGCAGATCTTGACCTTGTTTTGGATAAAGGTGATGTGGTGTATAAAGAGGCCAAAAGAAGGTTTCCTGCTAGTGTAAATCTGGCTACTGATGAGCTCCCTGATAAAGCAGCAGCACGCAGACATGTATATCAAGTTGACATGACACAACATTCCCGCTACGGCACATTGGGAGATCCTTTACCTGGAGCTGTGGACAGTTTCCTTGACCTGGAAGCAGGTTTGAGCTGTTTGTTATCTGAAGTGCGCTGCGCATTGTTGATGATGACAGGATTATGTATTGCAGTGTTCAGGACCAGATCAAACGGGTATGGGTTTTTTGAACCTCACTCAAGAACAGCTAAAGGTTTGCCTTTACCCATGGGATCAAATAGTAGTGGTACTACTTTGATGCTTACATTCACACGTCTCGGTGACATGATTGACAGACTCACCAGAAGTCACCATATTTTGGTGTACATATGAAATGAAGCCTGTGGAATTCTACAACCTGAATGATGCTGTCCAGCCTAAAGAAAGCAGATGTACACCGCACATAACTGTGGCACATGCTCTGTTGCATAATGCTGAGCCTGAGTCCACCTCTGCAATCACTGGTCTTTGTGACAACTATGACACTACATTGTCTGCTCCACTACTGAACCCTGTCATAGGTATGTCTGATAACATTTTACAAGGTTTGTCAACTAACCTAACTGCAGTGGAATTAGAAAAAGTTCATCTCGTTCTAGCTGATACACAAATCCGACATGAGAGTGAATCAAGCTTGTCTACTGCAAAGACAACAACTGTTGAACTCTGTAAATCCTCTTGTAAACTGTCAAAACTTAGTAAAAACAGAAGGAGAAAGTTTAAGATGGGACAGTTACTGGAAGAAAAAGGTCTACAAAGAAAAGAAAATCAAAAAAGAAAGGAAAGTGAAAAGTATGCTTCAGATAAAACTTACAGGGCAAATAAAATTTCCTATATCAGCAGGAAATATCAAAGAAATCCTGAATTTCGACAAAATAAAATAATTATTAAAAAATTCCAGTACAGCGACAATGATGCTGGTTTCAGGGAGAAACAGAAGAATTATATAACTGAGTGTTACAGACATGATGCTGCTTTCGTGGAAAAACAGAAGCGTTATATAACTGGGCGTTACAGACATGATGCTCCTTCCGTGGAAAAGCAGAAGCGTTATATAACTGGGCGTTACAGATGTGATGCTGGGTTTATGGACAAACGAAAACGCTATCTAACCAATCGTTATGAACTCGATGCTAAATTTAGACAAAGTCAGCAATCATACATGACTCAGCATTATGCACATAATGTCGCATTCAGGATTTGACACAAAGAACTCATGAAACAGCTGATGAGGAACAGGTATAAGAACAATCTTGCATTTAGGATAATGCACAATATGAGATGTGCAATGAAAATAAAGAGGAAATACAGACGGTATAATAATCATACATGGCAATTTGACAACAGTTTGATCCAAGAGGCTACAGCTGTTTTCAGATCCCAAAAAAAGGCTGGTCCTACTTATGTCTGCACTGTCTGTCATACGGCATCATTCCCAAACCAAGTACAAGTCTGTAAAAGGTCATCTTACACAAACATGAAGATGTAGTGTCCACATGTTTGACTGCAAAGTACGTTCATTTCTGTGACAATGTCTGCACTAATTAACAACAGTGCAAGGTGCCAGACGAGAGAAAGAAAGAGTGGATCTGTCACACTTGTCATAATCACCTGAAAAGGGAACCATGCCGCACCTTGCTGTTGCCAACAACCTGGAGCTCGCTGACAATCCTGCTGAATTGTGTGACCTGAACATACTGGAGAGACATCTGATAGCAAAGTGCATCCTATTTGCTAAGATTGTTCCACTTCCCAAAGGCAGACAGAGAGCAATACATGGTAATGTGGTGTGTGTTTCATCTGAGGTACAGGAGACAGTGGATGCTTTACCCAGAGTGAGAAGTGAGTCTCAGGTCCTGAGAGTGAAACTGAAGAGATGCTTGTGTTACAGAGGTCATCAGATGTTCCAGACTGTAACCTGGTCTAAACTAGTGCAGGCTCTGCATAAATTAAAGCACATCCATCCTGAGTATGAAGACATAACTATTAGAGATGAACCTGAATTATGTGACCCAACACTTCCAGATGAGGAGGATGATGATGAGAGTGAAACAATGGCTGATGATGAATATGGGGAAGATGAACGCATGCAAATAGACAGGTGTGAAATTAATGCATTTCATGAAAATGAGCCACAACACACTGACCTATTGCCACATGATAATGATCAACCTGAGGAGATGAGAGATGACACAGAACAGGAAGGAGAGATCATGTCTGCAGCCACCTGATGTTGCTGAGGAGATTTTATGTTTCAGTGAAGGCATCTACTCTGTCGCTCCAGCAGAAAGAAACAATACAGTGAGCTTCTTTAAAACACCCAACCTGGAGGCTATGGCTTTCCCTGTTCAGTTCCTTACTGGTCAGAACACTGACCAGGCTTTTCTGTATTGATGAACACTTTGCCAGAGACACAAACTATCGGTTCTTTGCACAGTTTGTCACTGAAATACATTTGGCTACTTTAAGCATGATGATCCAATTACGCAAAGGACAACCTGTGACTCGAGATGGACGCAAATAACATCTAGAATGTTACAAGACAAATGAGAGGTTGAGAAGCTGGTGAGGAACATAGATGCCATTAGGTTCATGCAGCCACTCAGAGGAACACCAGCATACTGGGAGAAAACCACTGAGGATCTGTTTGCCATGATCACCCAGTTGGGAACTCCTACATTCTTCTGCAGCAGAAATGCGTTGGCCTGAAGTGATTGAGGCAATAAAACATCAGCAGGGTGAGGAAGTCAACTTTGACGAACTGAGCTGGACAAAAAAAACTGACATTCTGAGAAGCAATCCTGTGACAGCAATGCGCATGTTTGATAAACGTGTTGAAGCACTGTTCAGAAACTTGATCTTGTCCAATGCTGTCCTTGGTAAGGTTGTGGATCATTTCATCAGAGTGAAGTTCCAGAATCGGGGTTCCTCTCACATACACTGTCTTTTGTGGGTAGAAGGTGCACCTGAGTTTGAAATAGATAATGATCAAACTGTGTGTGACTTTGTGTCTAAGTACATGACAGCTCATCTTCCTGACCAACACACACAACCCGACCTGTACAAGAAAGTCACAGAAGTACAAGTACACAGCAAAAAACACTCACAGTCGTGTTTCAAGTACTTTGGAGCAGATTGTCGATTTAGTTTTCCCAAACCACCAGCCAGCAGGACAATGATAGTCAGAACCAGAGAAAGCACAGATGAGTCACTATCACTGGAGGAAGCAAAGAACAAACTCAGGCCATTAAACAGACTCCTGAAAAAACTTGAGGTAGCGTCCCTGGCTTTACAACAGCTCCTCACACAAAGTGAATTAACACTCACAGAATATAATCAATGCCTGCGTTTGGTGATGAAGTCCAGCTCAGTAGTACTGAAGTGTGATCCAAAGGACTGCTCGGTACGCATATAACCCACATCTGCTGGAAGCCTGGGATGGAAACCTAGACCTGTCGTACATCTTAAACCCTGCCAGTGTCGTGGTTTACCTATGTTCATACATGTGTAAGAATGAGAGTGGACTGTCTGAGTACCTGAAAACAGTCGTTCAAAATTCCAACATAGACGGTGTTAATGAATGTGATGAGATGAGGGCAGTCATGCAGGCCTACTCAAAGAAGAGAGAGATCAGTGCTCAGGAATGTGTGGCTCGAGCTTGTGGGATTCACATGAAAAAGTGTTCACGTGGTTTCGTCTTCATACCCACCGATGACAATGCACTGAAAATGAGTCGTCCCATGTCACAGCTGGATGAAACCACCCCAGACAGTGAAAATGTGTGGATGACGTCTCTGACTCACAAGTACAAGTGCAGACCAGAAACACCACAGTATGAGGTGATGTGCTTGGCTGACTTTGCAGCTACATGCAGGATTGTATATGGTCAACAGAGCAAAAGCAAAAACGTTTTACCTCTGCTGAATGAGATGGGCTTTGTTCAGATGAGAAAGAATGATAAGCCTGCTGTCATCAGATTCTACCGTCCATCAGAGAAAAAGTATCCTGAGAAATACTATGGAGCTTTACTAAAGCTGAAAAGTCCTCATTTACCCACATATGAGTTCTTCCACAACAGTGGCTGTGTAAGGCTGCCGTATTGCGAACATCCTAAGACAGTCAAAGCTATTGTCAAACAAAACAAGGAGAGATTGAGGAAGCCATTGAGGAGTATGAGTAGAACAGAGTTGTGATTGATGAATGGAGTAATCTGGCACCTGAGTCTGAACTTGTCAGGCTGGAATGTAACAATGAACTGGAATCCAGGAAACCACAAAATGAACAAGAACAGGAAAATGTTCCAGATTACAGTTGTCAGGCTAATGCTGCCTCAGAAATCCGAGCCATGAGAGAACCTCCTGCTATTGACCCCACTGTGCTACGACACATGCATCAGAACCTGAACCAGAAGCAGGCCTGTGTGTTCTATAAAGTCAGAGCCTGGTGCATCAAACGTGTGTGTGGTCTGATTCTTGTGCAGTTCTTCTACTACATCAATGGTGGAGCTGGAACCGGAAAGTCTCATCTCATTAAATGCATCCACTCAGAGGCCTCTAAGATACTTAGTAAACTGCCCAGACACTGTGATGAGACTGACATGTCAAGTCCCACTGTCCTCTTGACGTCCTTTACTGGAACTGCAGCCTTCAACATATCAGGCTCAACACTGCACTCACTGTTTTGGGGGACCTCATCTGTATAATCTGTTATTAACAGAATTATTATTAAGGTCCCACATGCTCAAACAAAGGAGGCACTGCGGCCTGCATGTAAAGTCCTCATCCTGATAGTAGTCAGTGAGAACAAAGAGATTTCAAATCTCAGCGCCAAAACCAGGCGCCAGGCTGGGGACCCATACCTGGCTCCCCCGCTGACATCCAACTCCCGCTGACACAAGCGACAAACGGCGGAGAAACTTGGACGTCAGCCATCCTGATTGGACCAAACAATAGGACTGGCGTGACCAAAAACACAGTTATAAAAGTTGCCGTGACCGAAGACTCGTCCCTTGTTCTCTCTGACCCTGTCCCGTTTCCCCTTGTTCTCTCCGACCTTCTTCTCTCCGACTTCGTCCCGGTCCCTTCTCTCCTCGCACACGAGACCACTGCAGATCGTTCTTCTCTCCACCTGGAGCTTCCCTCTGCACCGGCACGCCTGGAGCCTCCACCGCAGCCAGCAGCTGAACCAACGGGGACGTTGTCACAGAGAACGGGCCTGATCACCCATCTACTCCCAGCCACACGGCAGGAAACCGCCAGCGTAACCGCCTCACTCGCCGCCGCATCAGCTGATCACGACGCGATTACCGCGACGCACACCTGGACCGGACCGGACCGCAACAGCGCAAGCACGCACGCACGCAACGCCGGATCTTCCCACCAGGATTAAGCAGTAAGGCAGAGGCATTCTTAGGTCTGAGCAAAGTAGAACTCTTAGGGTATGAGTTAGTGATGGGTAGATGAGGCGTCATGAAACGTTTCGACACATTAAAAAACTGTATTGATACTGTGCCGATACTGTGTCGCTGAATACTGACACCTGCTGGACATTAAAATTCCCCACAGGCAACCTAGTTGACGTACTCAGCTGACATTGATTTTGTGACTTAATATATACAATATGTCACGATCTGGGTTTTGTTTCTTGTTGTTTCCTAGTCTTATTTTGGTTCCAGGTTCCATTTCCGGTTTTATTGTGGTAGCACTCCCGGTTTCTGTTTCTGTTTCTGCTTTACTTCCTGTTATCAGTTCTGTTCTCCCTAGCTCATTACCCACACCTGTCTGTAATCAGTTAATCACTCACCTGTGTATTTAGTCAGCTCCTGTGTCCTTAGTTCCCTGCCAGATCGTCGTTCGTGTTTCTTGTTCCTCGTGTTTTGTTCTGGTTTTGCCTTGTGTATCCTGCCTGACCCTGGACTAACTACTGACTGTGAGTTTTGCTTTATCCCTGCCTGTACTTTCGCTGAGCCTACTTGTGTACCGAACCCTGCCTGGACATTGTATCAGAGATTGCCTGCTCCCTTGTTTTCTGCTTACTGAACTCTTCCGTGTATGACCTGGACTGCCCGACCCTGCCTTGAGAAATAAACCTGCGTTTAATATTCATCTTGCCTCGGTGCTGTGCATGTGGGTCCTTTATCTGCCGTTCCGTGACACAATAATATAATTTAAGCCATTGTATGTTATATAGTATTATTTCATATCTTCATTTACATTTAAAATTTATATTTTTAGATACAGTCGATAAAGTGGACATGTATCATAACTGAAAAATTAATCTGAATTCAAATAGATCAAGTGAAAACTTTTTAAAATTAATTAATTGTTTTAATAATACACTTTCACTTTATTATAAAATTAAATCAGAAAAGAAACCTTATTTTCCGATATGAGATGAATTATAGATTAATTTGACGATGAATGGCAAACGCTCATGGATTCCTTTTGGCAGATGCATCCCCACACATGCGCTTCCTTATAAACACAGTCTGGCGCGTCAGACAGGAACTGTATCGGTCACGTGCTTTCCCAACGCGATATGCGCACCGACACAGTGTTTCACTCTAAGAGCTCGACGCAGGCGCCGACGCATCGGTGTTGCCGGACCCATCACTAGTATCAGTAATTGTTTTATTGTTGTGTTGTTTCTTTTCCTGCACACACGATCTGACCGCTGTGTATTTCCGCGATCACGTGACTGTAACGCTGTCACAGATCTACGTGAATCTAAGAGGTGCACATTGAAGTGCTGTAACCTGTGATTTTTGCTAGCTTAAGCGCTTTATTGTGGTACTGTGCGGTGCTCTGTTTCTTCTGCGACCACGCCAAGCGCACGTTTCAACCACTGCGCGCTTCCGCGATCACGTGACTACATTTGTAGCACTTCAAAGCGACCACTTTTTTTACCGCAGTACGTGCGCGTCGCCAGCGCGCCACGGGTGCGTCCCCGACTAAGTATTTTTAATCCTGCAGCAAGCTGAAAAAGATCAGGGTGCTAGTCTCATGTTAACCACCAGGTGGCGCAAAGATGTGAGGTCCGACTGTTCATTTCTATCTGTGTCTGCACATTAAGCACAAAAGACGATGTCATTGTTTTGTATCATTAAATGTAGAGTAGTTCATTTTTAATTATTATAGATTATTATGCGTCTTTGCTCGCTAGTGTGGGCTACTGTTTGTTGTCAATTGCCGAAGCTGCTGATGTTTTTACAGTTTCCAGGCCAGCCGAGAGACACAGTCCCTCCTCCAGCTAATCCAATAGAATAATATAAGTATAATAACATAAAATAGGAATCTATATTTATTCATCAATGGGGGTTATAAATGTATTTTTTATGTATATCTGTAATCGTCTTCTGGTTTGTTGATCATGAGGAAAAAATACAAAACAAAGTGGATTCGTTTCGTTTCGTCCTCTCTTTATATGAGCGACAAACTAAATTCAAGTGTTGTTTTTTCGACACAAGGCACGGAGTTGGATTTAAAGCTGATTTTTCGTTTTGAGAAAAAAGCAGAAAACGAAAAACTAAGTTGTTCTCTCGTTATAGCAGCTTTTAAGGTTAACCAAATGCTTAAAGATGCCAGAGTGTAATCTATAGTTATATGACAGATGATGTGTCCAGGTAGAGCTTAACCAGAAATGTATGCATGTGATAATGCAGGCAACGACAGAATCGGGGAAGTGGCGTCACCGTCTAAAGCAGACGTAATGTGACGTTCCAACGATGGTGCTGAGGAGCCACCTATTCATAGGCAGATGACTTGGATCAAGTTGTCAATGCGAGCTAGTGTTTGTTGTCAAATGCTGATCTCGCTGCTGCCTTTATACAGTATGTCCTCGTGTGTAAGTACTGTGTCGGGTCTGTGTACGTTCTACGTTTGATTTCCCCCACTAGAATAAATCAAGCCGTTTTCTAGGTAGATTGTCCAGAAAAAAATACAAAAAACATCCGCTTCCTTATTTGTCTTGATATAAGCGAAAAACGGAATTTAATCACAGCACCGTGTTAAAACCAAATAAACGAGCTGAAAACAGTGTTTTCAAAACTAGACCTGAAATTAGATTTGAAGCCGTTTCCCGTTTTCTCGTTTTGTGGAAAAAAGATTTTATTCTGGGGGACAAATCAAACAGTTGGAACATACACGGACCGTTTTCCTGTTTCTCGTTTAAAAAGGAACAAATGGCATCTGCAGCATAAACCACTTTGACCACTTTTAAAGTGCTCAATTAAACAGTTAAAACACTAAGACATAGGCAATGTGCCCTTTAAACGGAAGCTGCATTATTATACTTTACCGTAATGACATTTACCACAATATCTGCTGAAAAACAAAGTTTTATTACACAGGCAACACAGTGGATTTGGAACTCGCTCCCGCGAGTTACGGCGTCTGATGCTGATTCAGTTGCAAAGCAAACTTCAAACCCCATCCCCTACTACGTATTGGCACAGAGACATTAACATATTGTCTCCACTCGGTCAATAGGTGTAAAATACTTTAGCTCCGAGACAAAGAAAAGCTCCATGGGAGATCTGGCAGCGTGATCAGCTGCACCTACGTAGCTGTGAGACGCCAAAAGCTTTTACTTGACTTTTTTAAAACGCTCTTCTTATGGTATTTCACACAAGTCTGGCAGACCACCACTGCTAACTTGTAGAGAATATCATATAATACAAATAAATAAATTGTAATAAACTCTCTCTGTGGTGTGCCAGAACGCCAGGACTCAGTAGATCTCCCACTCATTAATGCAGCAAGTTGTTTGTTCTGCATATATTGATTCTGCATGAGTATTAAGGACTGTTTTACACTTATTTAGCCGAAGACAAAACTCAAAAGAGAGACACCCATCAAGTTTTAACAAATGTGCAATAAGAAATATAAACAGAAAACGCTTGAAAGCGTTTCCGTTTTATATTCCGTTTATTTCGTTATTACTGCTTTCACCTGTACCACATAAAGTCATTGCAGAGCTACAGCCATGTTCCTACAAAGTTAACCAGCTGTTTATTTCGTTATTCCCTCTTTCATGTCCGTCTGGTGAATGAAAGTGGGCGTGGCCATCCACGTCCCAGAGCGGGGACACTGGGGGAAGGGGAAACACGCATCAACACGCAGGACAAAGATCTGTGTTTCTCTGCTGCTACAGCCTCGGCTGCGTTGGGTTGTTAATTTCACCTGTACCATATGAAATGTGTTCCTACGAAGTTGATCAGCCACTTTCAGAATCAGAATCGTTTTTATTCCCCAGGTTTGAACAGGGCAAACATTATTTTTATTTACAAAAAATTAAAACGTTCACATGTGATTTGCCTGCTTTGATGTAGACAGAACTCTTGAAAGCATTTTACTTTACATTCTGTTTATTTCGTTATTCCCACTTTCATGTCTGTCTGATAAATAAAAGTGGGCGGGGCTATCAGTCCCGTAGCAAAGGTAAGCGCTGACTGTGGGGGCTGGGCGCATCAACATACAGGACAAAGACCTGTGTTCCTCTGCTACAGCCTCCTCTTTCAGCCTGTTGTAATTGCAAATGCTGCACTGAGCTCTCTTTTACTTTGACGAGTTTTGTGTCTACATGAAATCGGGCAGAACAACGTCCATGCGTGTGTCACGCTGAAAGCGGCTGGTGAACCTCTTGGGAACATGGCTGTAGCTCTGCAATGACTTTATGTGGTACAGGTGAAAGGAGTAATAACGAAAAAAAACGGAATATAAAACGGAAACGCTTTCAAGCGTTTTCTGTTTATATTTTTATTGCACATTTATTAAAACTGTACTGTCGTTTTTTTTGTAATTTTTGGTGACGTTACAGTGCAAACCGTATGGGATTTTAAAAAATAAATAAAAATAATGTTTGCCCTGTTCAAACCTGGGTATCACTCCCTCCAATGAGACAACGAAGCAGTTCTTTATCATCACAGATGAATTTATTCTTTCCTTCTGAGCACTTGTTGCTCCTTACGTCCGAACAAATCCACCGTCGAACTCGCTGGCTGCACACCCCAGAGGGAATGGTTACGAATCATCAAAAATCCCAAAATAAATGCTTAACCTTCACTTTCTTGCCTGCTTGTACCTTCACTTCTCTCCACATGCTTCTCACTCGTGTACCAGCAAAAATGTCCGGCGGAACACAAACTTTGTTCCAGGTCCGCATTAACAATCAAATAATTATAAACACACAATAAATATGCAAATAAAATATAAACATGACTTGACATTTATGTCAGTTAAACTGGGGAATAAACGATTCTGATTCTGAAAGCGGCTGATCAACTTTGTAGGAACACATTTCATATGGTGAAAGGGAGACTAACAACCCAACGCAGCCGAGGCTGTAGCAGCAGAGAAACGCAGATCTTTGTCCTGCGTGTTGATGCTTGTTTCGCCTTCCCCCAGTGTCCCTGTTCTGGGACGTGGATGGCCCCGCCCACTTTCATTCACCAGACGGACATGAAAGAGGAAATACAGAGGCAGCCTGTAAAAGTGTCTACCCCCACCGTGTTTGGGTTTCAAATCTGCCGCGTCAGTGTTTGTACTGCGGGAGGAGTGTGTTACGTCCTTCTGGCCTGTAGGTGGCGATTGACTCCCACTTTTGGTCCTGAAACATCGTAGTTGCTTACGTCATATAGCCTCTTGTAGAACAACCAATGATCAGGTCTTTGGTGGCCTAGTGGTTAACGTGCATGGCCACAACGTTTTTTTTTTTGTCCGGGGTTCGAGTCTGAGTGGAAGCAGTTTTTTATTTTAATTATTGGAAAAACAGCGTCTCATCATCATCATGTGATCACGAGATGACAACGTTGTATTACTTAGTGCATGAATCGCCAAGACCATGAACCGCTGGTCGCGTTATAGTATGAAGTTATGAACGTAAGTAAATTATGGCAAATTATGGCAGTTTAAAACCGAAAATAGGAAGCTGAACGGTGCGCCCTCCCGCGTGCAGCGTTCGATTTATGGCAGACAAGCTACTGTAACCCTGATTTCTTGCTGTTGGTACTGGCAATTTTCTTTACGTGGAATGCTTCTTTAATGCACCACACGGCAAGACAGTACGGCACATGTACACTTTTGTCTTTACGCCGCTCTTATCCAACGCGCGTCACATTTTCTTTTCCCCCGTCAACAAGGACAGGTAGGAACTAATGTTGATGACAAATAAAATCACAGTAGCTGAAATGTCACGTTTCCCAAACATAAAATAAAAAAAATAAAAAGGAATACTAACTAAGGTTACACTACTACAATTTAAAAAAGTGAATAAGGATGATCTAGACCAGAGGTCTGCCACCGGTAACACCCACGTTTTAAATGAAAAAAACAAACACTGGGAGCCGCGGAGGGCGGCAATATTATATTATTTGAGAACATTCAACATTTGTTTTTTAATCCAAAGAAGACATAAAAGTCGGGGCTCAGAGATCTAACCGATGCTAAAACATTGTCAAGGCATCGACAAGGACAGCTAACTCGCTTTTCCCTGCTTCAAACAGCTGTTTTAACTGAGAGCAACCTGTGCGGCATCACCGGTCAATCTGTAAACGTATTAATTTTTTTTGTAAATAAAAATAATGTTTGCCCTGTTCAAACCTGGGGAATAAAAAAGATTCTGATTCTGAAAGCGGCTGAGCAACTTCGTAGGAACACATTTCATATGGTACAGGTGAAAGGGAGACTAACAACACAACGCAGCCGAGGCTGTAGCAGCAGAAAAACGCAGATCTTTGTCCTGCGTGTTGATGAGCGTTTCCCATCCCCCAGTGTCACCGCTCTGGGACGTGGATGGCCACGCCCACTTTCATTCAACAGACGGACATGAAAGAGGGAATAACGAAATAAACAGCTGGTTAACTTTGTAGGAACACGGCTGTAGCTCTGCAATGACTTTATGTGGTACAGGTGAAAAGAGTAATAACGAAATAAACAGCTGGTTAACTTCGTAGGAACACCTTGTAGTAGGAACTGGTATATTTAGAAAACCCAGTAGTCCTAGTGTTAAGGTGTGTGAACTGGGGAGGAGACGGCAGCAGCGACTGAAGAGCGACTGAATAGAGTTGATGTCTTCCCCGCTGACAGGCGCATTCATTTGATAATGCACGTACCTTGGCTGACAGTTCAGTCAAAAACCATACTGAATCTTTATTAAACCGTCCCTGAATAACAAATATGAACTGCAGTTTCTTCCTTGATTATCCATGATTATTATGAAAGAAGCGCAAATCTTCGCCAGTCCAAATTGTGCAATTAATACTGTGTTTACAATAAAGGTAATAAATAATAATATTAGTATTTTCATTTTAAAAAGCACTGCATATTTTAAACGAATGTCGAAGTGCTACAAATAATTTAGATCAGAAAGCTACGATAAATACATACGTTTATTTTTGCAGAGTAAACGTATGTAGAACAAACTACTTGCTGCATTAATGAGTCCTAGACCTGCAGCTGATCACGCCGCCCGATGCTGCCCTGTCTCCCACGGAGCTTTGTCCTGAAGCTGAGGTATTTCTCACCTGCTGATCGAGTAGCAGCAACACATTAGCATGTCTATGCGCCTCTACGAAGGAGGGGGAGGGGTGTGTAGATTTCCTTTGCGACTGTGAGCAAACATGAGACAAGCAAAAGCTTGGTCGAACTCAGATTCAAGTCATCTGAGTACGAAACACATCACATTTCATTCGATCTCGTGTTTCATTCGAGCGGCAGTCTGGAGCTCTCTGCTAAGACCGCTGCCCCGCGACCTGTCCACGGATGAGCTTCGATTAAAAATTAAAAGCAGAGGTTTTTTGTTTTTCGTTTTTCTCTAAACGAAAAAAACAGCTTAAAATTCAAGTCCGTGTGTTTTTGTTAAAAAATATTTTTGTTCGGTTTATTGGTTTGTAATGCGGTGCTTTTATTCGGGATAGATAGACGGATGGGAAATCAAAGTTTTGAAACGTACACGGGCCGAATAAGTCACATCAGCCACTCATTCAGTTACAATGACACGCACAGTCAAAACAAATTCTCGCTACATCTAGTGCGCCACTCCTCCGTTTCTCTCGTAGCTTGCATTTGCACATCCATACATTTGTGTATTGGTCACTCTCTGTCTGGACACATGACTCAGAAACACGTCACATGTTTGTGTAAGAGATTGATGTCTCCACCAAATTATATGCAGAGGTAACGAGAGAACGACTTTTTGTTTTCCGTTTGTCTCTAAACAATAAAACATATTAACTCCAATTCCGTGTCTTTTTGTAAAAAACAAATATTTTTGCCTGTTTTATTGGTTTGTAAGGCGGTGCTTTGATTAAAATCCGTTTGCCGCTCATCGAAAGAGAAACGAAAACGCCGGTGAAAGTGGCTGGATGGACGGATGGGAAATGAAAATGTTGAAACGTACACGGGTCGAATAAGTGCTCTCAGCCTCAGTTACAATGACACGCACAGTCAAAACAAGTCAAACTGCAGTTCTGCAGACACAGAGTAAACGCGTAGGAACAAACATGTTGCTGTAATGCGTCGCTGTAGATCTGCTGATTTCTGGCGTCCTGTCAAAATTACGACCGACAACTGCTGTAAAACAAATTCCTATGATTATTACGGTTATTTACGTAAAATCTACGACTATTGGAAAACATTCATTAACAAGTTGTGGAAGTTTAAAACCTAAATAAGCGGCTGTAGTCGCAGATGGACTGCGCTCTACGTCTTTACTTGCGCATTCAAATTATATTAATTAAACCGCGACGCATAATCATGGTATTATGTGAAGCCAATATGTTGTATCAGATGTTAGAGCGGTGGGTGTGTACATATTTTTAAGAGACGCCTTCTATTTAAAGACACGAAAAAGCTGAGGAGAATGAAAACAAGATTGTGTTGCTGCTGTGGCGCTGCCTGTTTTAAACCACACAGAACAATTATAACTTCGCGGTGAACAGAAAACAGCTAAGCCATCAACAAGTTGTTGCCCTTCACACTCCCCATGTTTTAGCACACAACAGATACTTAATAGTAAAATAGGTCTGGTGTAATATATGTGTGTTACAGGTAGAAATGAACAGTCGGACCTCAGTTACGCTGTAGCGCTTTGGAGGCTTCTAATCAACGCTGCGCCACCTGGTGGTTAAAACGAGACTAGCGTCCTGATTTTTTCCAGCCGACTGCAGGATTAAAAATCTTTAGTCAGCGACGCACTCGCTGCGCCGTGGCGACGCGGCAGTACTGCAGTAAAAACCCTAGTCACTTTGAACCGCTGCCACTGTAACGAAATAAACAGCTGGTTAACTTTGTAGGAACACGGCTGTAGCTCTGCAACGACTTTATGTGGTACAGGTGAAAGGAGTAATAACGAAATAAACGGAATATAAAACGGAAACGCTTTCAAGCGTTTTCTGTTCACCCAAACTTGATGGGGGTACATTCATCTTTTCAGAAAAATTTTAGCATGTGCATGTTGTTGTAAATGAATAACGAAATTAACAAAATCTACGTTTGAAAAAACTGCAGAGTTCCGTGTCTACATGAAAGCGGGCAGAACAACGTCCGTGTATGACTCACTGCCGAAAGCGGCTGGTGAACCTCTTGGGAACATGGCTATAGCTCTGCTAAATAATACAGGCAGCCAGCCCTATTAATCATTTGTTATTTTCTTGTATGCGAAAATATAAAAATGTTCAGTAATTACAACTTCTGCTTCCACCGGGATTCGAACCCGGGGTAAAAAATTAACATATCAAGGCTCTTAACAATAAACAAACCATTACACCATAGAGGCGTTGATGTGTAACCCTACAAGGGCCTATATAACACGAGTATAGGACAGCGTCATAAAGGCCAGTGTGGGGGCTGGTCGCCACCTATAGGCCAAATAGACGTAACACAGCTCCAACGCGCTAAAAACCCGGTGATACCGCGCTGAAAATGCAAACAGATTGCGGTAAAGGCTGACACATTGAAGTGCTACGACTGTATATCGCAGAATATAGCCCCACGTGTTTGTGTGACCACAAGCCTTATCCACGCTAGTCCCACTTCACACTCCTTTACACGCTTCTTTCCCTGTGAGCGCCAGACACGCGCGCTCCATTCAAAGGGCTCACCGGCACACGCTCAGCCGCGTGCCACCTCACCACGCCCCTAAAGGGGGGCGCCCTCCTCCTTCTTTCTCTTTCACTCTCTCACTCTCTCTCACACACACACACACACCCCTCTTATCTCAGGTAACGCACATACACATACAGTACGTCCAGACAAACACACCATAAGATTAAGTTGTGATTTGCTGAGTTATTCAAGATAGTGTTGACACTAGAGTTAGAATTAATTGTTTAATAAAGCGTTCATAATTCAATTGGTCGTTGTCTGTGATTACTTGTATATGGTTTTACAGCACTGGTGAATTGAGTCGGCTATGGTACGGAGTTCATCCTTCAACCAACTTAAATACAAATGAGACTGTATTGGCTATTCCAAATTGGTTATTGGTCCCTGGTAACAGGGTGGTGCCCCGTAAATTAAGTAATTGTTAATTCAATTAATAATTATTAAATTAATATTAGTAAGTGTTTCACTTACCAAACTATAGACATTTGTCATATAGTTATATATATTTAAGCTAATAACCAAGATTTTTGAATCTAAATTATAAACATAATTGGTATCTCCACTCAGGAGCTATGAATCCAATTATTATAATTTGTGCTCCTCGCATATCCCCAACACTGCTCAAATTGCCCAGAAGCCTTAAGCCTCCATTTCAGGGACTTGGTAACTGTAGCGGATTCAAATTATTAATAGTTTGATATTAATGAAAAAACATTAATATACCTCGAAGTTGGGGCACCAGGTTTGTTATAAAGCTGAAACCATGCTTGTATCAATCTAGTCAACACCAGATATCAATTCAATGAGTTACCAGTTATGAACAACAATAACCACTTTCTTGTGATAAAACCAAATCAGTCTCTTATGCCGTGAATTCTTGTCGTGGTTCAGTGACCTCTGCTTAAATCTGATTCTTTTAACGTTTTATTAATCTAACACTACTGGATATATGAATAACATAATATAGAAATACTCAAATAAACAGAACAGAAAATGAGAAAATGAGAATCAGAATGAGATGATGAACAGTGAATGAATCAATGAGTGAAAACACAAAGAATGGTCAAGACCTGAGTGTGTGATGGCTTTGATCAAGCGAAAAGAGTATTTGTCTCTAACTAGTTCGAATCTACGGATAACTAATCAATTTGGAATGTTCAATTTTAGAGCTTTGAGAAACACCAGACTTCTCAGAGGATTAGTGTTCGTCTTGCCTTAGTTTGGAGCTGTAGCCGCTGTAAAGCGTCTCCCGTTACCGGTGGGTTGAGCAGGCGTGCCCTCTCTGGTCCAGGTGCCACGGCCTCTGGGCCAGGAATCGTCGCCCGCGATTGATGAGGATGGCTCGGGTTCAGCGACGTAACAGTCAGCCAGGCTGGATTTTCCAAGGTGTTTTAAAGCGTCAGCGTTACTTAAACTAGCCCAAAAATAAAACGGGCTGGAATCTAATTTAATTAGTTCAATCAAAAATAGCGAGTCAATTAAGGACTGGTTGTGATAGTTTCAGTTTCGTGGAGTTTCTTGATGACTTTCTAACGTAACAAAAATCGTTGTTCGTTCGTGTTTCTAAGTTTAACTTAGGTTTACAAAATTTAAGAACAAAGGAAAATTAAAGAAAAGTAATGCGACGCAAAAAGAGAAGGTGAAAGAAGTTTGAAGATAGAGGGAAATCCGTTTTCACTAGGGTGTCACTGGTTTAAATACCCCTGGGGCAGTGGTCACTGCAGTGCGGAGAAATGAGTTCATCCAGTGGTGAAGAGTTCCACCTCTTTAGATCAGGAATCAAACTATTTGATTTGGATCGCTCCTAAATCTGGGATAACTAAGCTTTTGTAGTGTATTTATGTATCATATCATATATTACTATATAGGTAGTGAACAATCTGTTCGGGTCAGGTTAAGATGCAGTGACTGTTCCTCAACCCTTGCAGTTTGGCAGGGTTGTTGTCTGGGGAGCATCTGGAAATGGGGAGCATCTGAAAATTGATCATTGCTTATGAGAGAAGTACAGAGAGTAGATGGGTTCGTGTGAGGTGGGGTGAAAGAGTTTGCTTGAACTGGGTTCGCAGAATCTGTGTTCTCAGAATCTGTTGCGTAAACTGTTTATCCGAGCTGTTCCTAAGGAAATATTCAAAATGTCACGCCGACCTGGGAAAGGAGCTAGGAGGTTGATGGTGGGCCAGATGCATCCAGGAGCTGGACAAATAACCCGGCCCAGCGCCAGGACTTTCCGAGCAGCCGAGAAAAACATCTACACGTCCTTATTTGGACATGTGGAAAGATTTTAGGTGGTGGTTAAAAGCAGGCCTTCACAGGCTGGGGTTTTCAGAGCGCTTCGCAGAGGGTCCGCTGGTAGCACTCAGCGGACCTTTTCCGACCTCTCGGTTCTCTCTGCAGAGGAACAAGCAGGTGAATTCGGTCTCTGCCTCTCTTGTTATTACTCTTTTGTAATCATTATATGATTGTTTCAATTTGTCATGTATAATAAATTTGTATGCTATTGATTTAAACTTCAAAGTTGAGTTCTTGTGAAATCTCTGTCGTGATTGAAGAACAAAGAGAATACACGACAGAAATTGGCGTCACTCCAAGCAGGCAGGCCATAGCCGGGTCTGAAGTCGACAGGTGCCCGACTGCACCCAGCCCGAGACGACTCGTCACTGGTGGCCACAGGTGAGATGCGCTTAAAGCTCTTACATGACGATTCTCTGTGTTGGGGGCAGTATGGGCAAATGTTGGTTACATTAGAAGATTCTAAATTCTGATTCGGCTATTTCTAGAAAACAATCTGTGTGGGAATAAGCAGAGAGAGGCAGTAGAGAATTTGCTTGTATAATTTGCTGTATATAAATATAACTAACCAACTGCTTTATTTGTGTGCTGTGCTTTGCTTTTATTGTGGGGAAATAGAAAATGACATGGCCTATTGACCTCTAGACGTTGACTTAAATGTTGACTTAAGGCAGACGCGGATTGGACACTCTAATATTAAGGGCTTTGAAGTCTGTATTTGGTTAAAGTATATATAAAGGCTGTGTAAGTACCATAACTGATGCCGATGGCTTCGGCCCAACAACGCTGAAGTGGCAAAATATATGCACATTTTTTCACTGGACTGGACACTCTCTATTTACTCTTTCATAGGGTAGGAGCTATATTGTGCCATTTCAAAAGCGTACACCAAATTTACAGGGGGGGGTGCGTAACAAGCATCAGGTTACGGTGCGGCCTCAGTGCATTAGGAAATAGAGTGTGTTCTTGTGCTACACATTCAATCAAATTTTGGTTTTAGGCACTGTAGGTTTATGTGCGTATGAGGAGACCTACATTAAGCTTGGGACTGATCAATCCAAGTGTAGATTTTCTCATGAGTTGTGAGGCCTGAGAGACATAGGGAAACCGGTAAAAGCGCTTTCTGTGATACGCATATGAAGATGAAGTGTGCTGGCAATAGTGTATGAAGTTTAATCAAGTGTGTATTTGTGTATATACGTATGTGAAGTTAAACGGCGTAATAGTTGCTTGTTGCTGATTTAAATTTGAGTAGGCTGGGTTGACAGCGGCTCCTCTACTCCTCGGGTGCAGAAGGAGTGTGTGTGTGTGTGAGGGAGAGAGGAAAAGAGAGCAGGAGGGCGGGGGAGTGAGTGTGTGTGTGTGTGGACTAGACAGAGATCCCCGCTCCTCATACGTGTGTTTTCGGATAGTTGGGGGGGAGACGTTGGCTTGGTGCCAGGTGGCGACGAAGTTTTAATTTTTGTAGTAGTTTAATACTGTAACATTTTTGATTGTCCTATATTGTGTTCACTTTTCTTTGTACCTTTATAATCATTTTGACGTAATCTGAGTGTTTTAGTGCATTTTTTGGTGACGACGTGTCCGCACTGTGGTTGGGAGTGGTCAAGCTGGTCACGGTGTGTAAAGACCGCGGCTGCTTTGTTTATTAAAATAATAAAAAAGGGGGGAGTTGAGGCGCGGTCTCTAAATTAGGTGTGGAGGCGTCAGCTGTGTGCCTCTTCTGTTGTCTACGCTCCCGAGAGAGAGTGTGTGTTTTCCTGCTCAGAGCACTAGGCTCAGTGTGTGTGTCGTACTGGTCAGAGCATTAGGCTCGGGTGTGTGTGTGTGTGAGTGTGCATTGGAAAGACATAGACACATAGTTGGCAGACTGCACTAAAGCCTTAGTTTTGTTCCTATTATTACTATTAGTGTAATGGACAGCAGCTAAACTTCAAAACGTATACTACGTCGGTTGAAGAGGAAGGAATTTTACTGTAACGCTAACGCTTCTAAATTGGCTCAGAGCCGTCAGCCGTGTGCTTCTCTAAGAGCAGAATCAGACTGGAAGTACAAAGACAAACAGAGTACTTACGAGCCTCCATCTGTCTGAGGCTCCGCCTCAGCCCTCCCCTGAGTTTTCACCAACTTTTCAGATCTGATGTATGTATGTATAGACTATTAGTGCCGGGTTAGTATTAGGTGAGAATAAATGTTAGTAATACACTAGGTGAGAATAGAACCACAGGGGTATGCGATATACATGCTAGTGGACTAGTAGTGGTCTGCAGCGTGTTGGTTATACTTTCTGTCAGTGTGTATTGGTGGGATTTAGCTTCTATCTTTTCATTTTCAGTTTCCATTTTTGTCTGGTTCTAGGTTAACTAGGTTATTTGGGCAAAGTTAATAAATATTCCTCCATTTATATCAAAGGTCTTTCTGCTCGACGCGTCTGTAGCAGCTGCATTCTCATGAGCAAGACCACCATTTGTGACCTAATGTGGGTTAGGCACAGCATGTGACATCACTATCACGTTAAATCAAGTGTTTCAATTATGCTGATTTTGTGTAAACCTAGTAATATAAACAAAGCACATGATCAGCTCCGATAAGACGCTTATAATTTTTCTTCAGCAGTTGCTCTGAAGTGGGCGTTTCTGCAGTGGTTTGGTTTATCTTTGCATCAGGCTTACTCGTTTATTCAGAACAAATCAAAACTCATCAGCTCAACAGTCACTAGGAATGATTATCGGGCCAGTTGTTTAAAACAGAGATAAAACCAAGATACCCAGAAAGGAAGAGTATCTAATTACAATTTAACTGGTTAATATTTATGTTGCTTTTCACTAACTATGGGTTGTAAAGACAGGGAACTTACTTCAGTTATGAACACTGATTGAGATTAGTTCAGTTACCAGTATAATTAGGTGTAATTAGGGGTTGAAATCATATCTTCAGTAAAGGTACATATTCAATAATGAGATCTGTGGATGGGAACATGTCTCCAGTCGAGGTGTTGATGAAGGAAATTCAGAAATGCTCACACAAATGGAGCAAGCGGACACATAAATCTACGTCGCCCTGGCCTTTAGAGGGGACATTTGATCTGAGGCAGTGTGCAGAGATGCAGGGTTTTATAAAAACCTATAAGATAAAAGACAAATCTGTAAAGCGAGGCCTTAAACGGGAAAGAGAAAATGCAGTGTTGCAATTGTTTATCAACTGTGCAAAAATTATGAGCAAAAAGACGACTCAATGTGGTGATAACCAATTTAATCAGATCTCTATAACTAAGTCTCTTTCAGATGCGTCCCAGATGGATGCAGAAGAAACAAAACCATTACGGACAAAGAAGCCAGTTCACCCTGTAGCTGATCTAGAAGGGACAGACAGGGCAGTGAAAAGGGATGAGTTGTTAGAACTGCCCGACATTTATTTAAACACAGAGAAAATCTCAATTGGAAATTCCTGCAGTGAAAGTGATCTGCGTGACAGAGCAGTTAGATCACTGTGGGCTGAGTCAGATGAGGAATCAGTGTGTGTGGGTGACGAATGGGTAAATGAGGTTTCTGATGGACTTCCTCTGCTGGTCAAAGGGGCAAAGTGTCAAAATCTGCCCTGGCCTTCAAGACCAGATCAGAATGATCTGAATGACACTGTGGAACTTTGCAACTTGTCACTAGAACAAATAACTAAGCATGTGATTCATGCTGTTGAGCTGCGTCAGAAGCAGGCAAAGGAGGCAGTGAAAGAAGCAACACGCCAGCAGCAGCGAAAAGAGGGGGAGAAAAGAGAGAGGAGGATGGTCTCTGCTCAACCAGCCAGCGTGCCTCAGACCCCACCTACACCACCAGGCATGGCCACACCTGAGGTGATGTACATTCTACCAGGAGGGTGGACAAGACGACCTCCTATGAGGAGAGGAGGGTTCCCTGCAGACAAAGGCAGAGGAACGGGGCAGCCACAAAGGAGGCGTGAGATGCTACTGCTGTGGGAAAACTGGTCACGTAAGAAGCCATTGCTTTGATTGGCTACGAGGCTCACGAGGAGTGCCGAGACCAAAGGGGTCCGCTGATCAATGTGGAGGCCCCTCAGCTGGGTACTAGAGAGGACCAGACACCTGCAGGATTCATGAACTTTGTTGATGGGCTCCATCAACAGCCCAAAAGCCAGAGGCCTCTGAATCTGTGACCTCACCTTGATGCACACTTTAGTACTTTGAGACTCAGACAAATATCTAAAATTTGGAAACAAAATAAACAAGTCGGCTGGTGAGAATGACTTAGTCCTTAAACCTGCCAACAGAGACAAAAATTAAAAATATGCCAATTTTACTAGGCAAGGGAAAGACAAAGGTATAGAGAATATTTCAAGATAAAGTTCCCAATTCAATCACTCTGCTGACAAATGCTCCACCTGATGCTCAGTGGGTGACGGTGTTAAAAACAATGTAAATTGAAGTATGTGGATGAAGGGACTGTGTGCACCAGACTTTGAGACATGCCTCATTTCATCTCTCCAACTAACACTAACTGTAGACAGTTGTCTCATTATATTGGTAAAGACTCATTCTCATTATTGAGGTAAGGAAGTTTCACTAGACAAGCCTTAATACTGTAGGAAGTGCCTCCCACATACCATAAAGTGAGTGAAGTATCTGAGGAGGTCAATCAGCTAAAAAGGGAATGAGGAGAGTGTACATGTTTCCCTCATACAGTAAACAGCAGTTTGATCCCTACAGTATGTAAGCTAGTATAACGCATCATGCTCTCATGTGTTACAGAAAACATTAAACTTCAAGGTGACTAAAACCAGGTGTGCCTTCCATTGCTACTGTGCCAGTTCTCCAATAGATAGAAAAACCAAACCATTCAGAACCTGCAAGGTGTAACTGTTGCAACAATGCTTAGCCTTCTATAGTACTGTATTGTGATGCTATGGATTGTGGCGCTGCAAGCAGCTACAGTTCACTACACTACATTTAGGATTTGCACAGTACGTTTACTGTTTAAGTGGGGCTGCAGTTTTAATGATCGCCTTGACATGTTTTGATGAGGTTCCACTTAGTTCTTATCATCACTATCATTAATATATTCCAACAGAGCAGAAGACACATTTAGCAAATGTGTAAACCAGGTCTCAGTTCATTTTTTCTTTCCATTCTTTTGCTAAACAGTTGACATAGATGTCATCAGTCTGCAGGCCTTAAACAAGTGTTACAGGGCTGTGGTGTTCTTTACGGCATAGAAGGAGGAGGTCTGGGGAAGAGACTGAGCAGCAACAGTGACGGTGCTTTATCCTCCAAGAGGGGTGACTGTATGTGGGTTTATATGGACTTTCTTTAATAGGTTACAATACTTCAGTTATCGTCCACAGCTATTTTGTTATCACTACAAATTCTGACAGTAACAGGGGAATTATAATTAGATGTAACAATAATTGTGGGGTTGTTTGAATTTCTAGGGTATAGCTTTGCGTTTCCAACAGTTAACTAGGTTGTGTTATGTCCATGTGTCATTTCTGATAGTTTGTGAGGATTCAGCTTATTTAGTCTTTACGTTAATTTTGTCATAAAGTCACTTAATGCATGCATCCGCAATGCGTCTTGAATTTAAAAAGGTTTCCTACAACGCAATGATTCTGTGTTCATAATGAGATTAGTTTGTGTTAATGTTGTAGTTATTAAGGTCTAAACATTCTTGTTCCTTCTATTGACATCATCCTTAATTTCACTCAGTTTTATTCAGGGTTTGATGATATAGTCCCCGGTAAGGATAAATACGTAGGATAAATAAGTGTAGGAAATTACTTTTAGGGTTTTGCTAGTGTTCTTTTATCCATCCATCTTAATTTAATGATTTAATCGGCTTCAAATTCAATGGACAGTTATCTGTCTATTGAGGGGGGAAAAATGTATTGTAAAAAATTGTTTTGATTATTGCTTTATGACGGTCCCTAGTAACTGGGGAACTTGTGTGTGGCATCTGCTGTGAGAATGGACTATTCTGTTTCTGTTGTGTTTTATCCCAAGTTGGTGAACTTAATCCATGGGAGAAAGGTTGTGGTCGAGTTGGCACAAAATTTGATTTGGTATATACTGTAAATAGCTTACGCTACAGAGGAATATGATCTCACAGCGGGACTCATTGTGGAGTGATAGGAAAAGTGACAGGAGCAGGGTATGTCAGGAAGGAAAGGAGTTAAGGGAAGTCGAAGAGTGAATGAAAAGGGAAGTGTAAATGTGAGAATGACAATAGAGGGATGAAAAAGTACTGTGAACATTGCATTTTAGTGTGTAGCTTGTAAAAATATGCCGAACGCATAGACTAACATTGCATGAAGCTTTGCTTGACAAAACAGTGTTTAATGCATCAACCAAGTTTCTATGTGAAACAGATGATTAATATACGCAGGAAAGCTGTGTTGTTCCATTGCAGGAAAGAAGAGGACAAAGAAGATCAAACTCCGGATCACTGATGGGCCCTGAGTGACACTGCTAACTCATTTAGCAGAACAAGGTCACAGGCTAGCCTTTCTAAATTATAGTTCTCATAGAGCAAGAGGTTTCTCTCTTAGCTCACGTGCACAACAAAAACCCTAAGCTCATGACATGACTGACTGATACTGTATATGCTCTGCGGACTGACTATGACACATGTCGATGATGTTTCTTGTTGTTGATTTATATAATGAGGGTTTAACAATTTTCATTCTGCATCTCAGTGTGTTGTTGTACACAGGAAGCTCACATTAACAACTTCAGCCCTTCTCTCTACACAGAGCAGCAGTGGAGAAACTGTGTCAACTAATTTTCTAAACTAATTTTTTTCCCTAACCAACTTCTCTCCTACTCTTAACCTCCATCCACAGATTACTTCAGTATCAGAGGAGGGTGTGTCTTATGATCTGCTACAACTGTGGGTTTTTATATTCTCTGATCTTTTGATATCTACAGCAACGACCTGGAATAAAAAGCAAACTACAGTGGCAGCGGTTCAAAGTGACTAGGGTTTTTACTGCAGTACCGCCGCGTCGCCACGGTGCAGCGAGTGCGTCGCTGACTAAAGATTTTTAATCCTGCAGCCGGCTGGAAAAAATCAGGACGCTAGTCTCATTTTCACCACCAGGTGGCGCAGCGTTGATTAGAAGCCTCCAAAGCACTACAGCGTAACTGAGGTCCGACTGTTCATTTCTACCTGTAACACACATATATTACACCAGACCTATTTTACTATTAAGTCTTTACTATTAAGTATCTGTTGTGTGCTAAAACATGGGGAGTATGAAGGGCAACAACTTGTTGATGGCTTAGTTATTTTCTGTTCACTGCGAAGTTATAATTGTTCTGTGTGGTTTAAAACAGGCAGCGCCACAGCAGCAACACATTCTTGTTTTCATTCTCCTCAGCTTTTTCGTGTCTTTAAATAGAAGGCGTCTCTTAAAAATATGTACACACCCACCGCTCTAACATCTGATACAACATATTGGCTTCACATAATACCATGATTATGCGTCGCGGTTTAATTAATATAATTGAATGCGCAAGTAAAGACGTAGAGCGCAGTCCATCTGCGACTACAGCCGCTTATTTAGGTTTTAAACTTCCACAACTTGTTAATGAATGTTTTCCAATAGTCGTAGATTTTACGTAAATAACCGTAATAATCATAGGAATTTGTTTTACAGCAGTTGTCGGTCGTAATTTTGACAGGACGCCAGAAATCAGCAGATCTACAGCGACGCATTACAGCAACATGTTTGTTCCTACGCGTTTACTCTGTGTCTGCAGAACTGCAGTTTGACTTGTTTTGACTGTGCGTGTCATTGTAACTGAGTGGCTGAGAGACTTATTCGACCCGTGTACGTTTCAACATTTTCATTTCCCATCCGTCCATCCAGCCACTTTCACCGGCGTTTTCGTTTCTCTTTCGATGAGCGGCAAACGGATTTTAATCAAAGCACCGCCTTAAAAACCAATAAAACAGGCAAAAATATTTGTTTTTTACAAGAAGACACGGAATTGGAGTGTTATGTTTTTATTGTTTAGAGACAAACGGAAAACAAAAAGTCGTTCTCTCGTTACCTCTGCATATAATTTGGTGGAGACATCAATCTCTTACACAAACACGTGACGTGTTTCGGAGTCATGTGTCCAGACAGAGAGTGACCAATACACAAATGTATGGATGTGCAAATGCAAGCTACGAGAGGAACGGGGCAGTGGTGCACGAGATGTAGCGAGAATTTGTTTTGACTGTGCGTGTCATTGTAACTGAATGAGTGGCTGATGTGACTTATTCGCCCGTGTACGTTTCAAAACTTTGATTTCCCACCCGTCTATCTATCCTGAATAAAAGCACCGCATTACAAACCAATAAACTGAACAAAAATATTTTTTAACAAAAACACACGGACTTGAATTTTAGGCTGTTTTTTTCGTTTAGAGAAAAACGAAAAACAAAAAACCTCTGCTTTTAATTTTTAATCGAAGCTCATCCGTGGATGAGTCGTAGCAGAGAGCTCCCGACTGCCGCTCGAATGAAACACGAGATCGAATGAAATGTGATGTGTTTCGTACTCAGATGACTTGGATCTGAGTTCGACCAAGCTTTTGCTTGTCTCATGTTTGCTCACAGTCGCAAAGGAAATCTACACACCCCTCCCCCTCCCCGTAGAGGCGCATAGACATGCTAATGTGTTGCTACTACTCGATCAGCAGGTGAGAAATACCTCAGCTTCAGGACAAAGCTCCGTGGGAGACAGGGCAGCATCGGGCGGCGTGATCAGCTGCAGGTCTAAGACTCATTAATGCAGCAAGTAGTTTGTTCTACATACGTTTACTCTGCAAAAATAAACGTATGTATTTATCGTAGCGTAGTCTAAGTTATTTGTAGCACTTCGACATTCGTTTAAAATATGCAGTGCTTTTTAAAATGAAAATACTAATATTATTATTTATTACCTTTATTGTAAACACAGTATTAATTGCACAATTTGGACTGGCGAAGATTTGCGCTTCTTTCATAATAATCATGGATAATCAAGGAAGAAACTGCAGTTCATATTTGTTATTCAGGGACGGTTTAATAAAGATTCAGTATGGTTTTTGACTGAACTGTCAGCCAAGGTACGTGCATTATCAAATGAATGCGCCTGTCAGCGGGGAAGACATCAACTCTATTCAGTCGCTCTTCAGTCGCTGCTGCCGTCTCCTCCCCAGTTCACACACCTTAACACTAGTACCACTGGGTTTTCTAAATATACCAGTTCCTACTACAAGGTGTTCCTACGAAGTTAACCAGCTGTTTATTTCGTTATTACTCCTTTCACCTGTACCACATAAAGTCATTGCAGAGCTACAGCCATGTTCCCACGAAGTTAACCAGCTGTTTATTTCGTTATTCCCTCTTTCATGTCCGTCTGTTGAATGAAAGTGGGCGTGGCCATCCACGTCCCAGAGCGGTGACACTCGGGGATGGGAAACGCTCATCAACACGCAGGACAAAGATCTGCGTTTCTCTGCTGCCACAGCCTCGGCTGCGTTGTGTTGTTAGTCTCCCTTTCACCTGTACCATATGAAATGTGTTCCTACGAAGTTGCTCAGCCGCTTTCAGAATTCCCCATGCAGGTTTGAACAGGGCAAACATTATTTTTATTTACAAAAAAAAATTAATACGTTTACAGATTGACCGGTGATGCCGCACAGGTTGCTCTCAGTTACAGCAGCTGTTTGAAGCAGGGAAAAGCGAGTTAGCTGTCCTTGTCGATGCCTTGACAATGTTTTAGCATCGGTTAGATCTCTGAGCCCCGACTTTTATGTCTTCTTTGGATTAAAAAACAAATGTTGAATGTTCTCAAATAATATAATATTGCCGCCCTCCGCGGCTCCCAGTGTTTGTTTTTTTCATTTAATACGTGGGTGTTACCGGTGGCAGACCTCTGGTCTAGATCATCCTTATTCACTTTTTTAAATTGTAGTAGTGTAACCTTAGTTAGTATTCCTTTTTATTTTTTTTTATTTTATGTTTGGGAAACGTGACATTTCAGCTACTGTGATTTTATTTGTCATCAACATTAGTTCCTACCTGTCCTTGTTGACGGGGGACAAGAAAATGTGACGCGCGTTGGGTGAGAGCGGCGTAAAGAAAAAAGTGTACATGTGCCGTACTGTCTTGCCGTGTGGTGCATTACAGAAGAATTCCACGTAAAGAAAATTGCCCGTACCAACAGCAAGAAATCAGGGTTACAGTAGCTTGTCTGCCATAAATCGAACGCTGCACGCGGGAGGGCGCACCGTTCAGCTTCCTATTTTCGGTTTTAAACTGCCATAATTTGCCATAATTTACTTACGTTCATAACTTCATACTATAACGCGACAAGCGGTTCATGGTCTTGGCGATTCATGCACTAAGTAATACAACGTTGTCATCTCGTGATCACATGATGATGATGAGACGCTGTTTTTCCAATAATTAAAATAAAAAAAACTGCTTCCACTCAGACTCGAACCCCGGACAAAAAAAAAACGTTGTGGCCATGCACGTTAACCACTAGGCCACCAAAGACCTGATCATTGGTTGTTCTACAAGAGCCTATATGACGTAAGCAACTACGATGTTTCAGGACCAAAAGTGGGAGTCAATCGCCACCTACAGGCCAGAAGGACGTAACACACTCCTCCTGCAGTACAAACCCGCCACTGACGCGGCAGATTTGAAACCCAAACACGGTGGGGGTAGACACTTTTACCGGCTGCCTCTGTATATGTTCTATTCAGCCTAACCCTAACCCTAGCTCTGTAGGATGGTTTATGCTGCACTATAGTGCAGATCTTTCTGCCTCTCAGCTATCAGCTCTCAGGTCACAGCTGGAGCACCAGTCTGAGGGGGACAGAGGATGGTGCAGCAGAAGTGTGCTGGAGCCCTGAACGGTCCAGAAATGAGGGACTCTGTGTTCAACGTGAAGGCAAGCTGGGCCAACTGGGTCGCTAGCAGAAAGGCAGGGCATCAGATGAGGTTCCAAGGACAACGCAGAGGGTGCAGTGCCATAGCTTCCAGTACAACCGTGACGGACGAAGGAGGAGTCGATGGAGCCGAAGGAGCTGATGGAGAGTCCAATTATTCCACTTCCAGCTACACTCCTCAAACAATCCTCACCCACCTAATATTGTGGGGCTGCGCTGACCAACACGGCTATAGGGTGTGGGCGGAGCGCCGCCCTTAGCTGCATCGTTGATATACACTGATGTTTGAATTTGCCCGTGCATGAGCTGAATTGCAGATGCTGGATGACGTGGGATCACAGACCTTCATGATTGACTGTGGTTGGTGTGGAGTCTGTGAAGAGTCTGTTGTGATAAAGAGGACACTAATGTAGAATGAAAACTGTGAGGTTTGTTACTGAATGTACTTGTTTACAGGCAGCGTGGGAGGATCACCTGTTGGAGCTGAAAGAAGAGCTTAGGTGTTCTATTCACCACAGATTTTGTGAATCTTTAACTTTGCTGTGTCATCTTAATGTTGAAGTTCATGTCTATTTAATATAATGCAGCATGATGAGTCAAAGAGGAGCTTTCTTGGCCGCTCGCTTTTAAGATTGATGGGCATTAAAATGCCCATGAGGAGGGGATTTGTAGTGTATTTATGTATCATATCATATATTATTATATAGGTAGTGAACAATCTGTTCGGGTCAGGTTAAGATGCAGTGACTGTTCCTCAACCCTTGCAGTTTGGCAGGGTCGTTGTCTGGGGAGCATCTGGAAATGGGGAGCATCTGAAAATTGATCATTGCTTATGAGAGAAGTACAGAGAGTAGATGGGTTCGTGTGAGGTGGGGTGAAAGAGTTTGCTTGAACTGGGTTCGCAGAATCTGTGTTCTCAGAATCTGTTGCGTAAACTGTTTATCCGAGCTGTTCCTAAGGAAATATTCAAAATGTCACGCCGACCTGGGAAAGGAGCTAGGAGGTTGATGGTGGGCCAGATGCAGCTGGAGCTGGACAGATAACACGGCCCAGCGCCAGGACTTTCCGAGCAGCCGAGAAAAACATCTACACGTCCTTATTTGGACATGTGGAAAGATTTTAGGTGGTGGTTAAAAGCAGGCCTTCACAGGCTGGGGTTTTCAGAGCGCTTCGCAGAGGGTCCGCTGGTAGCACACAGCGGACCTTTTCCGACCTCTCGGTTCTCTCTGCAGAGGAACAAGCAGGTGAATTCGGTCTCTGCCTCTCTTGTTATTACTCTTTTGTAATCATTATATGATTGTTTCAATTTGTCATGTATAATAAATTTGTATGCTATTGATTTAAACTTCAAAGTTGAGTTCTTGTGAAATCTCTGTCGTGATTGAAGAACAAAGAGAATACACGACACTTTCCTCTTTTCATCAAGCTCAAAGTTCCATCACACCATAACGCAATAAACATATAATGATCACTTTGACACTCAAATGAGCAGAGAAGTCAGAATGATTAACCAGCAACATTAAATGCATAGAATCTTAAGGTCTTATATGTGGTCCCTTACAACGCTGTAACAAATTAAATGTTATTCATGATGCCTGGTCTTGTCTTATGCAACACCCAGTAAACACTAAAACATACACGAATAATAAATGCAAGCAAAATCAAATTATAAGTGACCTAATCTGGACATTACTAATTAAACAATTGTAACACTTAAAAATGTGATACAATAATGAGGATACCGAATTGTAGCTGGTGGAAATAGTCCATGTGTATGTTGCACAGATTAAAAGAAGTAAAGAAGGTGAGTCTCTCTATTTCAACTTTGTGTCTACACACAAAGGAAAGCATGGTGATGAGTTGAAGTCCCTTTGTAACTTTAGGAATTTCCTGGCAAATCTGTAGATCAGGCATTAAACATCTCACAGAAACCAATCTAATACCAAATGAAAACATTTTGTCCACAGAATACAATGACATCTGTTTCATGGAAGTTGAAGGTTCTGGTGCGTCTGAACCAGAACTTGTGTCCAAATGAAGTCTCTTGTTCTCTTTGATGAGCACATTCCACATTTTATGGCTGGTGGTCCCAGTTCTGGGAGAGACAGCTTCTTGGTGATAAATGTGACAGCCTCTCTTTTTGGCATGATAAACAGAGGTAGAATCCTGAGGGATTTACAGGTAGATCAACAAAGTGGACTCATGGTTCTTTGATATGGACATTTGAGATGTTGGCGTCAATTGGTGCCTGTGGTGATAGAAGCCAGTCTCCTGTTGTGGAGAAAGATTCAGGGTCCCTTATCTCTGGGGACTGAAAGGGACGTAGGGGCTCTTCAAAGGAGGGAGTTAAGTTCACATGTAGGTCAGGTTACCTCAGTCCAGACGTGGATTGCTACAGGGGCTTTTATTTTGAAAGGATTTGGAGAAGCTGTGTGGGACTGTTTTAACACCACTGTGTGGACGGAGCTCTGTGACTCACATGGGGAGGACATTAACGCAATAACAGACTGTGTAACGGATTACATCAACTTCTGCTGTGAAAACACTGTTCCCTCCAGGCGGGTTCGGTGTTTCACCAACAACAAGCTGTGGATCACCCCTGATATTAAAGCTCTGCTAAAGGAGAAGAAGAGAGCATTTAAATCAGGGGACAGGGAGGAGCTGAGGAGGGTGCAGAAGGAGCTGAGGAGGAAAATCCGTGAGGGGAAGTCCAGCTACAGGAGGAAGATGGAGGAGCAACTGCAGCAGAACAATGTCAGTGAGGTGTGGAGAAGCCTGAAAACCATCTCTGGCTTCAAAGCTCCACACCCACAGGCTGAAGGGGACCTGAGCTGAACTCATACTTTAATAGGTTTGACCAAGCACCCACTCACACCTCCCAGCAGCTGCCTCTAAACCTTTTGGCACCTCATACCACTGGATTACCAGCCCCCACAGCCCTTCACACCTTTACACAAAGCCCTCTACCCTCAGCCCTGACGACTGGTGACTCATCCCAACAACACCCCCTCACTTCACACCACACTGAGACACTCCTTCAACCCCTCACTTTACACCACACTGAGACACTCCCTCAACCCCTATCCTTCTCCAGCACCCAGGTGAGAAGTGAGCTCAGGAAGATCAAGGCCAGGAAAGCAGCTGGACCAGACGGCATCAGCTCCAGACTCCTAAAGTCCTGTGCAGGCGAACTGTGTGGAGTTATGGAGCATGTCTTCAACCTGAGCCTCAAGCTGAGGCTGGTACCACAGCTCTGGAAGACCTCCTGCGTGGTACCAGTGCCCAAGACACCGCACGCCAAAGACCCCAGCAGCTTCAGACCAGTGGCTCTGACATCACACCTGATGAAGAAACTAGAGAGACTGGTCCTGGGTCACCTCCACTCTGCGGTGGGAACCTACTCGGCATCGGAGTAGACGACGCCGTCATCTTCCTCCTACATCGAGCTCTTTCCACCTAGAGAAGCCCGGCAGCACTGTAAGGATCATGTTCTTTGACTTCTCCAGTGCCTTCAACACCATCCAGCCGGTGCTTCTAAAACACAAACTGGGGGAGGCTGGTGTGGACCTTTATCTGACGGAGTGGATTATGGACTATCTCACAAACAGGCCTCAGTTTGTGAGAGCCAGGGACCGTGTGTCTGACACTCTGACTTGCAGTGTGGGGGCCCCACGGGGGACTGTACTGGCCTCCTTCCTCTTCACCCTCCACACATCAGACTTCAGACACAACACGGACAGCTGTGTTTTGCAGAAGTTCTTTGATGACTTTGCAATCGTCGGACTGATCACTGATGATGACGATGCAGAGTACAGAGGACTCACTCAGAACTTTGTGGACTGGTGCCAGCGGAACCACCTCCTGATCAATGCAGGGAAAACGAAGGAGATGGTGGTGGATTTCTGCAGACAACAGTCTGCTGTCATCCCACCGATGCACATCCAGGGAAGGGACATTGAGAGAGTGGACTCTTACAAGTACATGGGTGTGCATCTGAACAATAAACTGGACTGGACTCATAACACAAATGCACTGTACAGGAAGGGTCAGAGCAGACTCTACCTGCTGAGGAGACTGCGGTCTTTTGGAGTGAGGTAGCCACTCCTGAAGACTCTGTGGTGGCATCAGCCATCCTGTACGGTGTGGTCTGCTGGAGCAGCAGCATCACAGTGAGGGACAGGAAGAGACTGGACAGGGTCATCAAGAAGTCCAGCTCAGTCCTGGGCTGCACTCTGGACACGGTGCAGGAGGTGAGTGAGAGAAGGGTTCTGGCTAAACTGACATCCATCATGGACCAGGTCTCTCACCCACTGGAGGACTCACTGTCTGCTCTGGAGAGCAGCTTCAGTAGCAGACTGATCCACCCTCGCTGTGTGAAGGAGAGATATCGTAGATCCTTCCTACCTGCTGCTGTCAGACTGTATAATCAGAACTGTTGACCACATACCACCACAGTCACTCACCCACTGCATCAGTGGTTTATATAGCAACCTGCTCTGCACAATATTTGTGTAAATCTGTGAACAATCATGTATATTGTTACCGGTACAAATTTTATACCCATTACTGTGCAATAACCCTACAATGACCTCATACTCACTCTAACTGTACTGTACTGCTTTGTACTGTGCCAACACAAACTGTTCTGTACCTGTATTCTTGCTTATCTGTACTGCTGTTGTGAGAAGTAATTTCCCCACTGCGGGACTATTAAAGGTTTTCTTATTATTATCTTATCGTATCTAATGTGTTCTTTTTGTTTTTGTTCTTTTTTGTGTGGTACACCGTGAGTGAGGGGATTGTGTGTGGGAGTGACCATCAATGAGCAGTGCTCTGTTGGGTGTGTGAAATGTAAGTGATGCTTGCTTTCTACAAAGGAAGTACACCAAGAGATGCAGTTTTTTTGTGTCTCATTACCTGCACAGTCTGCTCTAATCTGAGCAGCTAAAACACAAATGATATCACCTGTAGATGAGTACGGCAGTTAATTGGGCATTTACTTAATTAGCCTCTTAAAATAATATGTGGTGTGTTGCTGTAGTCTAGAAAGTCTTCCCCTGAGCCAAATGCGCATAGTTCATTAAAGAACGAAACAGCATTGAGTTTTTATTGTATAAGCAAAAGGACAAAGCTAAAGTGCATTCTGTCATTTAAAAACAATTCAAATTAAAAACTATTGTAATTAAACACAAAGATTAGTTTCTTACGTTAACGTGAAGAACCTAATTAAAAAAGTTGTTATTAAGGGTCACTCCTATTAACACCACATGCTGTTATGGGGCATTACCCACAATGCATTGTGCTATAAATTTGCATATATTGTTGAATTCTGTAATGTTGACTTAATTCCTTAAAAAAACACCCCCTCAACTATTAGACAGACCAGGTAGTTTAAAAAAGCTTAATGTCTACACCTGCTCTTATGGGGAATCAACAATGCTATGAACTCATCACATAATATGCATAGAGCTGCTGTGAGCATTAGGAGTTTGACTTGTAAGACAAAGTGCTACTGAGCTCAATCCCTTATCTGCTGCAGCTGCGCCGTTGCCATAGAACAGGCAGGAACCTCCACTGATCAGCACAAAGAGCTGGAGTGAGGCTGATTTCCACCCCAGCTTAGCAGGCTTGTTACACCAAAACCATAAAGATTATCACAAAAATAACTTCACATTATGAATCCCAAGGCTTCAATGAGCATTAAGGATAGTTCAAAGAGATCTGTTGAAATTCAAGAAATGCCAAAATGAAGAAAGTATGTAAAGGATTGCTGAACTTGATGAAACATAGTTGAATGTATCAAAAGGGGTAAATAGAGTCTAAGAGCTGAAAGAATAGTTGAATGTTGTGGAAACATTTAAAACAGCTGACAGTAGCTGCAGAGGAAGTACCTGAATTTTAATACAAAATCAGCATCAATCATTGCAATTTCAATTTTAACACATTGTAGTGGCTCACAGCAGTTAGTCCCGCCCCTAGTCGCTAAGGCTTATGGGTAATACAACCGTTCTTGTTTTTGTAGTCTTATAGTTAAAGTTAGGATTCAAAAAATTGTATCATTTTGGTGAAATTATTTAGCATCTTGTTCATTTATAATTCGAGACGAATGTGTGTGAGAGTGACCATCAACGAGCAGTGATATGTTGGATGTGTGAAAAACAAAAGTGCCTTGCTCTCTACGAAGAGAGCTCACTAAGAGGTGTAATTATTCTCTGTTGTTTGTCTGCACAGTTAAGTCTGAGCAACTGTGACATGAAAGATTTCACCTATAGATACGTGCAGTGTTTAACTGAACATTCAGTTAATTGGCCTTGTTTGCAAGACAAACACTGAAATCATTTTATCATCATCATTGTATGTTGCTAAGTCTGGAACGTTTTCCTCTGCGCCAAATGTGCATAGTTTTTTAATAAGAGTGTTGATGCATTTTTATTTTGAGCAAAAGGACAAATCTGAAGAGCAATGTGATGAAAAAATATTTGAAATAACAAAATTTGTAATTAAACAAAGATTAGTCTCTTATGTTAACAGGAAGAGCCTAATCCAAAAATTGTTCATCATTAAGGGTCACCCCAAATAACACCATGTTCTGTTATGGTGCATTACCCACAATGCATTGTGCTATAAATTTGCATATATTGTTGAACGCTGTTATGTTGACTTAATTCCTTAAAAACACCCCCTTAACTATTTGACAGACCAGGCAGTTTAAAAAAGCTTAATGTCTACACCTAACTTCACTTTATGAATCCCAAGGCTTTAATGATCACCTGGTGTGCGTTTTTTGCTTGAGGATTGAAAATTGTGGCCACAGTCGCGATTTAAAAATGCCTGTCCCTCTGTGATTTTACCCAGATGTCAGAGAGTTTTTTCCATTGGAGTGAATGGGAGGATTTCTGGAACTCTCTGTGCTTTGTGGCAGATACAGACTAAAATGTAGTTTTGATGGCTTAGCCAGGCACATCATTGGTAGAAGACAAGTATGACTAGAAACGAGTGAAGAAAATGCGTTGATAGAGTGAAAACTGTGGCTGTAGTGACGAGTTAAAGAGAAAAGTTCTGGCGAAAGAAAGCGTGACTTTTGAGTTAAAGTGCTACTGAGATCAATCCCATATCTGCTGCAGCTGCGGTGTTGTCATGGAACAGGCAGGAACCTCCACTGATCAGCACAAAGAGCTGGAGTGAGGCTGATTTCCACCCCAGCTTAAAAGGCTTGTTACACCAAAAATTTTTTCCTAAAAGAAGAATTCCTAAAAAACCACCCTAAGCTTAAACTGCTATAAGAATCTGTTAAAGATATAAAAATGCTAAAGAACTAGTGTCTCACTATGAAATCACTAGTGCCAATTTCTTAGAATACCAACAACTAAAGTCAATACTTAATGCAAAAAGTAAGAATACTGCCATCCACATGCAACCACCACCAGTAATAGAGCGATTTATTGATATATCAGGGAAAAGGACAGTATCCAAAATCTATATCTTAATTTCCAATGTAGACCAGACAGTGAGCCTTCCGATCTCTAAATGGGAAGCTGATCTCAATATCACCACTAGTTACACGTTCTGGAATAACATATGTTCTAATTTATTCAGAATGACAAAAAATACAAATTTACAACTAATACAATACAAAATTCTTCATAGAACTCACTATACAGGACAAAGGATGTTCCAAATGGGTCTCACAAACTCAAATATTTGCCCTCATTGTACAGATAACACAGCAGATAGATTCCTACATGCATTCTGGTCATGTTCACCTGTGCAGCAATTTTGGCAAAGAGTATGTGAACACCTGTCAACCCAGTTAAGCTGTCCAATCCCAGCAGCCCCTGCACTTTGTCTTCTAAAAAATTAAGCATTGCTCAGTACCTAAACAGCTTGTTAGATTATACCACCTTATACACATTGTCTGCTTCATCAAATCAATGACCAAAACTATACTTTGATTGATTCCATTTCCAGGTAAGGATGCGTGGGGCTCGCGTACTGCGTCATGTCTGGCACAGTGGTGGTGGGGTGACTAGTGGTTGGGGGTGCCTGCCTGCCTAAGGAACCAGGACAACGGGTTGGTGGACTCTGGGCTGGCCGCATGGGTCCCCTGCGGCGGGGGTGTGGTGGCTGCTGAGACCGGCGGCCCTGTGCCGGGGTGGGACCATTTTGAGGGTTGGCGTGTGCCTGTCTCCGGGGAGCCGGAGGCGGGCCTCCCTGCCGGTGTGCGGGGGCGGATCTGGGGGTGGAGACCTGGGTGACCTGCGTCCGGGGGACTCCCTCTGGGGGTGCCTGCCTGTGCCCAGAAGGGTGTCTCTTCCCTGGGGCGCTGCCCCTGCTCGGGTGGGGCGCTGCCTGCCCTAGCGGTCCGACGCCCTCTGGTAACTGCTCAGGCCTGTTGCAGGGGGGGGTTGGCGGACTACTCAGGCTAGAACCTTCATTGGGCCCTGGGCGGAGGCTGGCCCTCAATGCACAACCGCAGAGTATGTGTGTGGGTTTGAGTGTCACACTACACGGGGCGAGCATGGGCATACTTGAGCGAGAGAATGGGTAAGTGTGAAAGAAGGGTGAGGATGGCTCTGGCTGTGCTGCGTGTGGCGCCTGGGCAGTAGTACTGCGGTCCCTGGGTCTCGGCTGTCCCTTCCTGGCTGGGGGTTGTGGGGGGTAGTGGGATAGGTAGCAGAGCCAGTCGGGAACCTGGCTCTGCGGACCCTGGTGCTCTGCTTCCCAACTACATTTTTCCGCATTCATTCACTTAGGTCTGCAAGGGGCGTCCTGCTGATGGAGGGACCGGGGCTACTGGGAAGTGGTTCCGTCCCTTCCAAGTGGGATGCTCTGCAGTTTTAATTGCATTAGTCATACACACTTGTCCAGGAATCTGGGGGCTCCTTCCGGGGGGGCCAGTAGACGGAGCCTTCCCATTGATGGCTCTGTCTGCTGGACCCCTCGGAGAATTGGGTATCTCCCAAAGTTCCTCATACTTAGTCACATACACATACATTTAGGGCCGGGGGTGGGCTCCTTCACTGGGGCCTGGGGCTTAGGCCAGTTGTGGCCTCGGCCACTGGCCCTGGTGGAGAGATCACCACCCTGCTTTAACTGCAAAAAGACATTTAGGGCGAGGGGGGGGGCACTGTCCGGGGGACACACCGTCAGCCAGCGGTTGTGCTCCTGGAGGTGTCACCAACCTTCAGTGCACTTTAGTTCCACACACTCACGTCCAAGCTGGGTTGCAGGGTTCTGGGGTACCTTTTTCTGCTGCCCTCTGCCTCCCCCGGGTTGGGGGGGTTGGTCGGGGCTCGGGAGGAGCTGCGGTCCCTGCCTGGGGCCACATGGACGGCAGGCCGGAGACCTACCCTCCCCACGTATGTGACCAAGCGAATGGTGTGGGTGCGAGAATGTATCTGAGAGTGCATTGGTTCACGTATGATTGACTAGTTTGTTGTGAGAGAGTCTATGTTGTTTGTACGTGTTGATGTGAAGATGTGACAAGACATGTGGTGGGTGTATGCGTCTGTGTTTGTGTGAGTTGGTATGCGTGTGGTGCGGTTGAAGTGTGGGGGGTCCGGTTTTTCGCCCGGGGTACGATGATCGTCTGCCTGGGTGGTCTCTTTTCTGCTGACCCCACCAATTGAGGTGAGGTCATGAGATGAGGTTGGGCCGATGGGGTTGGCCCCGCTCCGCTCGTGTGGGGGTGGTGGACTGGGGGCGGGCCCCACTCTGCGCACGGGGGCATCTTCTGGCGGGCTCCCTACGGATCATGGGTCCTCGGGCTCCATTCTCTCAAGCCGGCCCTCTGACTGGGGGGAGTGTTTGCCCCTGGTTCTCATGGGGTGGACAGTGTTGACCCACTGTGACCTTGGGTGCTGTCTCTGTGGCTGCTGCAGCTCTGCCTGGGGGGCTCTGTGTGGGCGGCTTGGGTCGCAACACTTGCCCTCCTGGAACTGAGGGTGTGTGGGCTCCCTGGCTGCTGGGATTCCTTCCTCTGCTTGCTGGATGGGCGTAGTGGCCCCTCACATCACCCTGGCTTCCACAAGTGGCATTGTTCATGCACCAACGTCTGCCTCACCCTTTGGGTGAATAATGTTAAGCTACAGCCTTACTAACCTTGTAGTGGGACACTTTCCAACTCCAACTGTAAGTATTATTGACACTTATCACTACCAATATGAATAATATGTGAATATGGAATTTGTGGTGTTGTATGTCATGACTTTTATTAAGTAGTATGGGATATGTATAATAATACACATATGTATGTATATTGTATGTATATGTTTGTATTAGTATGTGCACATACCTTAGCACTATTATTGGTATTAGTATTAATCTCCAAGGTAAACCACAGTACAAAAATTGTTTAGTTATGAATGTGTTAGCCTAAGGTACATCCCTGCTTCTTATTTTTTTTTTGCTCCGATTGTTTACTTAACAGATTTGCTTGGTTTCAGCAGCTGGTTGCACCCCTTAACCCCCCCCCCCCCCCCATACACACCCTAAAGCAGAAATCTAACCTGTCCACCAAAACAGAAACATCACACACATTTTGGATTAGCTAAATAAACCATTAAATAAACCATAAATCAGGAAGAGTATATATATTCTATATATACTCTTCTTGTTAAAGCAAAGCTGTCCATCACAATTTGGCATTCAGCGTAATATATGCTGCTTGCGAAACTGCTGGACAAAAAAAATGCTAAACAAGACATTAATAGTAGATTGTTTTGTAGTTTAAATGGTGTCTGTAGCTTAAAGTGTGTTGAAGTAGTTAAAACTGAAAGTAGACAAAGCTGAAGAGCATTTGAAATCCTTCTTCCATTCATTTCAATGGGGGAAAAAAGTTGAAAAAAGCTTAATAACTTGAAAAATATGAAACATATGAATGAGAAAAATAATAGCTCACTTCTCATTAAAAAGCTGAACAATTTGATACTGGGATGGTTTTTGTAGCTCAAAGAATGTGGGAGGAGTTAAGTGCGAAAAAACGTACAGAAGAACAAATATAACTAGATAAAGCATTTCCATAAGAAAATGCACAGTGAATGCTTCCAAGCTGAAAATATTCCTGAAGAGTTGCTGAAAGTAGCTGAAACATTTAAAAAAGATGAAAATAGCTCAAGCATGTAAAGCATAGTTGAATGTATCTAAGGAGAAATAGGAATTGATTAAACAGTGCTGAATATTTGCAGAAGAAGCTGAAGTAGTTGAATTTCATATGGAGGAAACTTGACAAAGATTTTGTGAAATTAACAAATTTCTGAAAATCAAGAAGGTGTGTAAAGGTTTGCTTAATTTGTTGAAATATAGCCAAATGTATCAAAATGGCTAAGTATTGTAATTAAATAGTTTAGATTTCAAGAGCTGAATGAGTAGCTAAACGTTTTGGAAATATTCAATACGGCTTAAATTTGCTCCAGAACAAGTATTTGAATTTAAATTGATAAAAGCTGAAGCTTTGAAGGACGTGTGTGCAGATTATTGCAAAAAAAAATAGTTTCATTAGCTAGTTATAATTAACTAGTCAAATGTACAAAAGCGATATTTAGGCTAAAGAATTAGATTGGTGCTTTTATTTTGAAAGGATATGGAAAAGGCCTTTGCAGGTATTTGTTAAACAGTATATTAGTCTAAATAACTAGTCATAATAAACCTGTTGAAAGTAGAATTATTGCTATCTTTACCGAAAGAGCAGGATTGGGGCTTTTAATTTGAAAGGATGTGGAGAAGCTGTGTGTGCTTAATATCTAAAATATAAAATACGCTCATTAACTAGTCATAATTGTCCATTCAAAAGCATAAATAGTCCTATTAAAGCTAAAAGTTGGATTGGTGCTTTTATTTTGAAAGATTCAGAGGAAGTGTCTGATTAATTACTAAAAAATCAAACAGTGTAATGAAGTAATCAATAATATGCATAGAACTGAGTAAAAACTGTGTCTGTGCCTGGAATTTATGGGTTGAAACATTACTGAAACTAGCCGATGAGTTGAATGTATAGCTCAGATTTGCTAAGAAGTTGCAGAGCTGAATGTAAACAAATAAAATAAAATCAGTTTGATTTCACTAAAAAGTGTTTTACACATGACAACAGTGCTGTAAATCTTTTTTCTGAAGTAGCTTAACGACTTGCTCTAGTGGGGTTTCGAACCAAGAATTTCCGCGTTAGGGGCCTACTGTCTTGCCACTGGGCCAAACTAGTTGCTCAAACCGCTGCTCAGAGTGGCTGTAAAAGTGAACTTTCTAAAAATTCTTCATTTATGATATAGATTATTACATTAAGGATATAACTCACTTTATCAGGGAAATAGAGATATTTATACAATAAAGTGTTTGCATATACATGCCTCAGACAGGGTTCGAACTGAGATGTCCCATTCCAGAGACGGAGACTTATACCACTGTGCTACCAGACATAATGTCATCAGGACGACTTGGCTGGAGAGTTTTCAAATGAAAACAAATCCTTATTCATTTTATCATGTTTATTTTATTAAACAAAAACCTGAAATTTGCAACAGTGCCAAAACGCTAAACCCAAAGCAAATGAGAATATTTTTATACAAAATCATGCATCAATCATTGCAATTTCAATTTTAACATATTGTACTGGCTCACAGCAGTTAGTCCCGCCCTGAGCCGCTAAGGCTTATGGGTAAAACAACCGTTTTTTGTGTTTAAAGTCTTATAGTTAAAGTTAGGATTCAGAATTTTTTATAACTTTGGTCAAATTAAATTAGCATTTTGTTCATTTATGGTTGTAATGTGTTCTTTTTGTTTTTCTTCTTTTTTGTGTGGTACACCGCAAGTCAGGGGATTGTGTGTGGGAGTGACCATCAATGAGCAGTGCTTTGTGGGATGTGTGATAAATAAATGCTGCTGAAAGCAATACAACAGGTTCTGTTTATTTCTATCTCATAACCTGCACAGTCTAATCTGAGCTGCAGCGATATTAATGATATTTCCAGTAAATAAGTACAGGTGTTAATTTGGCATTCAGTTGCTTGGACTTGTTTGCAAGCAGCACTCTCAAAAAATTTTAATCTATGTTGCTATCAACTAAAATGTCATGACTTAGAAATTTGCATATATTGTTGAATGCTGTAATGTTGACTTAATTCCTTAAAAACACCCCCTTAACTATTAGACAGACCAGGTAGTTTAAAAAAACTTAATGTCTACACCTGCTGTTATGGGGAATCAACAATGCTATGAACTCATCAATAATATGCATAGAGCTGCTGTGAGCATTAGGAGTTTGACTTGTAAGTCAAAGTGCTACTGAGATCAATTCCTTGCAGCTGCGCCGTTGCCATGGAACAGGCAGGAACCTCCACTGATCAGCACAAAGAGCTGGAGTGAGGCTGATTTCCACCCCAGCTTAGCAGGCTTGTTACACCAAAACCATAAAGATTATCACTAAAATAACTTCACTTTATGAATCCCAAGACTTCAATGAGCACTTGGTGTGTGTTTTATGCTTGAGGATTGAAAATTGTGGCCACAGTTGTGATTTAAAAATGCCTGTCCCTCTGTGATTTTTCCCAAACGTCAGAGAGTTTTTTCCATTGGAGTGAATGGGAGGAGTACTGGAACTCTCTGTGCTTTGAGGCAGATACAGACTAAAGTATAGTTTTAATGGCTTAGCCAGGCACATCATTAGTAAGAAGACAAGTATGACTACAAACGAGTGAAGAAAATACGTTGATAGAGTGAAAACTGTGGCTGTAGTGACGAGTTAAAGAGAAAAGTTCTGGCGTAAGAAAGCGTCTCTCTACACTCTAGCTGTGAAATCTCCCACTCAATTAGACACAATACACACTAATGGAAAAGCTGAGAATTCCTAAAAAACCACCCTATGCTTAAACTGCTATAACTTAGAATCTGCTAAAGATATCAAGAAGCTAAACAAGACATTAATAGTTGAATAGTTGAAGATTGTTTTGTAGTTTAAATGGTGTCTGTAGCTTAAAGTGTGTTGAAGTAGTTAAAGCTGAAAGCAGACAAAGTTGAAGAGGATTTGAAATCCTTCTTCCATTCATTTCAATGGGGAAAAAAAGTTGAAAAAAGCTTAATAACTTGAAAAATATGAAACATACGAATGTGAAAAATAATAGCACACTTCTCCTTAAAAAGCTGAACATTTTGATATTGGAATGGCTTCTGTAGTTTAAAAGATGCAGGAGTAGTTAAATGTGGTAAAACGTACGAAAGAACGAATATAATAATAATAATAATAATAAAGATTACAACAACATAACAGTGAATGCTGGAGGCATTCACTGTGATAATAAAGATTAAAACAACATAACAGTGAATGCTGGAGGCATTTCTGTGCATTTCCATAAGAAAATGCACAGTGAATGCTTCCAAGCTGAATGTATTCCTGAAGAATTGCTAGAAAATAGCTGAAACATTTAAAACATATCTGTAAGTAGCATAAGCACATAAAGTATAGATGAATTTATCTGAAAAAAACTGGGTGTTGTTTGAACAGAGCTGAATATTTTCAGAAGAAGCTGAAGCAGTTGAATTTCAAATTAAGGATAGTTCAAAGACATCTGTTGAAATTCAAGAAACGCTAAAATGAAGAAAGTGTGTAAAGGATTGCGGAACTTGATGAAATATAGTTGAATGTAGGTGTTGGGTCTGAAAATACCACAACAGCACTGATACACACAGAGACGAGAACAATATAGCACACTGAGGGCCAACCAGAGATTTAGATAGGAGCACAGAGCAAATGGCAAATGTGACAAAATTGTTCTTCGTATATGACAATACTTGAAAACATGTGGTTAGAAGTCTGTGCACCTGTCAATGGGGTTATAAGGCACAGCAAATGCAAACCATAAATGGAAAATGTAAAAAGGTAAATGATACATATAAATGATTAGATGAATATAATAAATGAGATGAATAATAGATGAAAATATATTTTCTCCAACATTCCCCCCTGTTTTGTCATTACAAGGACAATTTAACATCAGTATCACATCTCTCTGAATCAGTTTTCAATGTGAACGTCAAAACATTGTATAAACCTTGTAAGATCTTTTGTAAAACCTTTCATGGTAAGGCATGGGTGTAGCATAGAGTGTCAGGTGAGAAGATGAATGTGGCATGTGAGAACACACAAAACAATTCGACTTATTGTATGCTTTAGCTAACACCTTGACATAATGATACCACATGTTGGTCTCGAACGGGTGCTTGTGGTTGGGGTCCAGGTCCTTCCAGTTCCAGTCATCCACTGGTGTACCAGTCCATTTCTTCACTCTAAACAGATTCAGCATCTGACCATCCCACAGTACGAGAGAACAAACAAACCAATCATAAAGATTGTGACACAGACCACTACTCGGAGCTTACCCACTGGCGCCATAGCTGGGAGAGGGGATCTGTTGGTTTCTTCGGCGACCAAAGGTTTTGATTTGGTTTTGAAAGGTGGTCGACTTCCACCCCTACTCAGTGCCAACCAGGGGAATCACTCTCTTGCAGTGGTTTTGATGGATCCACGTAGCTCTCTCCTTGATCTTTACAGCTGTCGGTGTAGTGAGTACCACAGTGTATGGCCCCTCCCACCGCAGACTTGACCACGTCTTTCGTTTGATGGCCTGGATGAGGATCTGGTCACCTGGCTCGATCTTCTCCTCCTGCTGAGACAAAGCAGCGTCTGGCAGCTTATTTGCATTCACAATCTCTTTTTCCTCAATAGGTTTGTCATCCACTCTGCTAGTGTCTGGCTCTCCTTCTTCTCTTTGACATCAGTCATTATAGGTAACACAAAATATTGTACAACATGTTAAACACGCTCTGCACAACTGTATGGCATAGGAATTAAACCCATGTGTGAAAAAGTGCTGTTCCAACGTTCTCATCATCCCCCCTGTGGAGACGTGGCAAGGGCCATGGCTCAGCACAGCAACGGTGTGGAACATGTTTCGTGGTAAAACCGGTTTGGAATTTACTTTGTAAATTCCATAAATTAAAGCTGTGCCCAGCTTAATCCATTGTTTCTGTTCAGAAGACGGTGATTGGCATTGCATATCCTTAATCACCTCGATGTATAAAGGTTCTTTAGGACTTTGTAAAATAGCTGTTAAGGTTAAAATCACCATGTTTGCCTTCTGCAGCCTCTTTAGCTATTTTGTCAGCAAAAGCATTGCCCTGTGAAACAGGGTCTTTCCGTTTGGTGTGTGCAGCACATTTGCACACAGCAATAGACTTAGATAATACCACACCTTTTAGCAAGTCTTTCAATAAATCCACATGTGTTGTTCCCCTTCCTCTTGTGTTGGAATTAGTGTAGAAGGGTTTAGTGTGTTACACCGCTTAATGGTGATATGCGACTGTGACATAAGTGTTGACAAAATCAAAAGGTGTCGTGCAGGTGATAGGAAGGACATCTTGGTCTGTGTCAACAGCATGTCTACAGCGTGTGGTACTAGCAGCTCGAAGGTGTGAAACAACACCACAACAACACCACTTCCGCTAAGGAGTGCACTGCAAGGGCAGCTGCACACACTGCTCGTACACAGGATGGTAAAGAGCATGCAACAGGGTCTAAACGCTTGGAATAATACGCTACAGGCTTGTAGCGGCCTCCTGTTTGTTGGGCCAACATGGGAGTCATGAAAAGGCCTTTCCAATCAACTGTTTGAACAAACGGTTTTGAATAGTCTGGTAAACTCAATACTGTAGCACCAGTAAGAGCTAGTTTCGAAGTGAAAACTTCTTCAGCTTCTGGAGTACAGTCTATATTCTGTTTCATGGACATAGGTTGGGAGTAGATCACATCTAACAACAGTTGTGTTATTTGTGCATAGCTCGGCAACCATAGTCTGCAGTAGTTGCACAAACCTAGAAACTGCATCATCTGCTGTTTTATCTGCGGTTTAGGAGCATTTAAAATAGACGAGAACAATGCAAGTGCAGCGATATCGTTCTTTTGCTTAGTATCAGAAGCAATTAAAAGGTAATACACGTAAACTAACAAGTGACTGTGGTTCTTCAATGCTATGTAACGGTAGGGTCAGTACTTCTTTGCCCTTGCCTATAGCAACCATACCTTTGGGAGTGGGGACAATAGAAATTCTAAATCGTGTCAACAAATCACGACCTAGCAGGTTTACAGGACACTTTGGACACAGCACCACATCGGCACACCCAGACTCCCCAGTCTTAGGGTCAGTGAACATAACTGGCTTTGAAAAAGAATGTTTGGTCACCAGTCCATTAGCTGAATCGGGAAGAACTCTGGAGTCCGGGAATCTGATCTCTCAGCACAGTTTTGTCAGCTCCTGAATCGCACAAAAAAGTAAGTCGCGTACCGTTAAGAAGGAAATCTCTAGTGGGGAGCTGGTCAGCTGATGTAAATAGAAAGGAGTGTGAGGTCCAGTGTCTCTGCATCATCACCTGCTGGTTTTACCAGTGAATTATTTAAATCTAGTCAGCTCATGTGTGGATTTCGTGGGGGTCTGTTAAACTCTTTGGGAGTTCTAAAGACTTTGTCAGGGTGGCTAGGTCTACGGGGGCACTGTCTAGCGTAGTGCCCTGGCTGGTCGCAGATGAAGTATCTGCCTATTGTTCGGGGGACATCCTACCCTTCTCTCATGTTCACCCATCTTTCTCTTGCGGAACTGCTTTCAACATACTGAGTTCTGAAAGAAGGTGTTGAACTTTCACCTTCATCTGACCTCCCAAACAACCCAAACAAGGCTGCTTTGGCTTTCTGTTTCTTTCTTTTGATGATTTCAGATGCATGGTGGGCATAGTTCATGTTATTGGGGACATGTGCGGTGGTTTACGCCATGCTTTCTGATGAAATCAGCTATGGTGTGGGGAAAACCCGCCATCAGCGCTTGTTTGAGCTGCTGCTGATACAGTAGTAGCGGTTCAAAGTGACTAGGGTTTTTACTGCAGTACCGACGCGTCGCCACGGTGCAGCGAGTGCGTCGCTGACTAAAGATTTTTAATCCTGCAGCCGGCTGAAAAAAATCAGGCCGCTAGTCTCATTTTAACCACCAGGTGGCGCAGCGTTGATTAGAAGCCTCCAAAGCACTACAGCGTAACTGAGGTCCGACTGTTCATTTCTACCTGTAACACACATATATTACACCAGACCTATTTTACTATTAAGTATCTGTTGTGTGCTAAAACATGGAGTATGAAGGGCAACAACTTGTTGTTGGCTTAGTTATTTTCTGTTCACTGCAAAGTTATAATTGTCCTGTGTGGTTTAAAACAGGCAGCGCCACAGCAGCAACACGTTCTTGTTTTCATTCTCCTCAGCTTATTCGTGTCCTTAAATAGAAGGCGTCTCTTAAAAATATGTACAAACCCACTGTAGCGGATTCAAATTATTAATAGTTTGATATTAATGCAAAACATTAATATACCTCGAAGTTGGGGCACCAGGTTTGTTTTAAAGCTGAAACCACACTTGTATTAATCTAGTCAAAGCCAGATATCAATTCAATGAGTTACCACTCATGAACAACAATAACCACTTTCTTGTGATAAAACCAAATCAGTCTCCGTGCCGTGAATTCTTGTCGCGGTTCAGTGACCTCTGTTTAAATCTGAAGAACAATGCACACAAAACCAGATTCCTTTTAACGTTTTATTAATCTAACACTACTGGATATATTAATAACATAATATGGAAATACTCAAATAAACAGAATAGAAAATGAGAGAACGATCAGAATGAGATGATGAACAGTGAATGAATCAATGAGTGAAGACACAAAGAATGGTCAAGACCTGAGTGTGTGATGGCTTTGATCAAGAGAAAAGAGTATTTGTCTCCAAATCTAAGGATAACTAATCAATTTGGAATGTTCAATTTTAGCGCTTTGAGAAACACCAGAATTCTCAGAGGATTAGAGATGTTCGTCTTGCCTTAGTTTGGAGCTGTAGCCGCTGTGCAGCGTTTCACGTTACCGGTTGGTTGAGCAGGCGTGCCCTCTCTGGTCCAGGTGCCACGGCCTCTGGGCCAGGAATCGTCGCCCGCGATTGATGAGGACGGCTCGGGTTCAGCAGAGTAACAGTCAGCCAGGCTGGACTTCCAAGGTGTTGCAAAGCGTCAGCGCTACTAAACTAGCCCAAAAAGCAAACGGGCTGGAATCTAATTTAATTGGTTCGATCAAAAATAGCGAGTGAATTAAGGACTGGTTGTAATAGTTTCAGTTTCGCAGAGTTTCTTGATGACTTTCTAACGTTACAAAAATCGTTGTTCGTTCGTGTCTCTAAGTTTAACTTAGGTTTACAAAATTTAAGGACAAAGGAAAATTAAAGAAAAGTAATGCGACGCAAAAAGGAAAAAGTGAAAAAAGTTTGAAGATAGAGGGAAATCCGTTTTGCCTTGGGTGTCACTGGTTTAAATACCTCTGGGGCAGTGGTCACTGCAGGGCGGAGAAATGACTTCAACCAGTGGTGAAGAGTTCCGCCTCTTCAGATCAGGAATCAAACTATTTGATTTGGATCGCTCCTAAATCTGGGATAACTAAGCTTTCCTCTTTTCATCAAGCTCAAAGTTCCATCAAACCATAACACAATAAACATGTAATGATCACTTTGACACTCAAATGAGCAGAGAAGTCAGAATGGTTAAACAGCAATATTAAATGCATAGAATCTTAAGGTCTTATATGTGGTCCCTTACAACGCTGTAACAAATTAAATGTTATTCATGATGCCTGGTCTTGTCTTATGCAACACCCAGTAAACACTAAAACATACACGAATAATAAATGCAAGCAAACTCTAATTCTAAATGACCTAATCTGGACATTACTAATTAACCAATTGTAACACTTAAAAATGTGATACAATAATGAGGATACCGAATTGTAGCTGGTGGAAATAGTCCATGTGTATGTTGCACAGATTAAAAGAAGTAAAGAAGGTGAGTCTCTCTATTTCAACTTTGTGCCTACACACAAAGGAGAGCATGGTGATGAGTTGAAGTCCCTTTGTACTTTAAGAATTTCCTGGCAAATCTGTAGATCAGCCATTGAACATCACACAGGAACCAATCTAATATCAAATGAAAACATTTTGTCCACAGAATACAATGACATCAGTTTCATGGAAGTTGAAAGTTCTGGTGCATCTGAACCAGAACCTGTGTCCAAATGAAGTCTCTCATTCTCTTTGATGAGCACATTCCACATTTTATGGCTGGTGGTCCCAGTTCTGGGAGAGACAGCTTCTTGGTGATAAATGTGACAGCCTCTCCTTTTGGCATGATAAGCAGAGGTAGAATCCTGAGGGATTTACAGGTAGATCAACAAAGTGGACTCATGGTTCTTTGATATGGACCTTTGAGATGTTGGCGTAAATTGGTGTCTGTGGTGATAGAACCAGTCTCCTGTTGTGGAGAAAGATTCAGGGTCCCTTATCTCTGGGGACTGAAAGGGACATAGGGGCTCTTCAAAGGAGGGAGTTAAGTTCACATGTAGGTCAGGTTACCTCAGTCCAGACGTGGATTGCTACATATTCCCCCACTTAGCTCACGTTGATCGAATGAAGATGGAGATCATCGTGAGGTACTTCCAGGCATCCACGGATGGCAGACAGGAACATGTGGAACATTCTAATCCCATGAGTAGACTGGTGCTTCTCTACTTTTTTTTTTGTATCCCCTTATAAAATCGAAGGGGAAAACCTGTCCTATGACTATGGGACGTCAAAGGAACTGTTGTGAAAGAGTGGAACTCAGTACTAATAACCTTCTAACGAATGGTGGTTACCTAGCAACATTTCAGTGTACTAGTAGTAAAGAAACTTCTACATCAAAAGGAAAAATATCTGGCGAAAGAGGGCCAACAAATAGCCTAGTAAAGAAAAATTAACATTAGGTCTAGTAAAACAAACAAATCTGCCATTACATGCTATAATCAATTAGTCAGGTTCCTACTGACTAAGCTGGTGCCTTTGTTACCTATATGTATGTGTGTATGTACTGTGTATATGTGTGAAGAACATCTTAAGGAGGAAAAAGAAGGGAAAGAGGAAGAAAAATTCTTTCCAGGTTTCTAAAAATCTAACTGTTATGATCTCCAAAGTTCTGGTTTTGTGGCATCGTCCCCAAACCGTTTTCAAGCTGGTAATATCTTTTGTTGATCTTCAATTTGAGCTTTTAGAAAGCAGAGATAAGATATTCAGAATTTCAGCATGTAACCTAGACTTTTAAAGTTACTACAGTGGCGCCTGCATTAAATCACGCCTACGAACTAAACCGAATTGGAGCCTGGGCTTGTCAAACGACTCCTTAATATTCTCAATTATCTTTACATTAATAGTTTGAACAATCTTCATGCTAAATTCAGATAAGGTTACCTTTATCACTGTACCACATGTTTACTGAGGAAGTCAGAAATTTCAACATTGTTCATATACCTCTGTGGGCTGGTTGTGCGGGAAGGGCACAGGGTCACGGACTTGTGCCCAGATTCTGGAATGCTTGAGGTCTATTACTGGTTCCAACCGGTTGAGTAGGTCTTGGCCTATCAATAGAGGAACCGTTTCCAGGGATGACACGTATACTGGATGAACAAACTTCATTGGACCAATAGACACATGGATCAAAGCCATGGCTGTAAGAATGGTCCCTGTAGGGGCGTAAGGTTGAATCTTCAGGGAGCATGGATGCAGTGTAAGCTGTTTGCTTGTCTGCTGCATCACTGAAGTCAGTTTGTTAAGCAGTGCAGTAGATATTAAAGTGATGTCGGAAGCTGTGTCAAGAAGAGCCTCCTGTTTGAAGGTGTTTTCCAGAGTGACTGCTAAGTGAGGTTTTCGTGCAACCCCCTTTTTAGTGAGGTTCCCAAGTAATTGTAAGGAGGGCGGGTCACCTGGAATGAGCGGATAATCATCCTTGGGTGACTCATTAGAGTCCAGCTGAACTACCAAGACTGCACTGGGAGACTCTGGTGTCTCAGCCACACATGTGGGGTTTGGGCTGGGCTTGGCCAAAACATCGGCTGTTCTATTCTTTTTCTCTCTGAGGTCTTGGGCAACTTGTTCAAGTGTCTCCAAGTCCTTTTCGTTGAGGCCCGAGGCATCAAAGTGGGGCTCATGTGAGATATTTCTGTTCTCCACATAACCATTTCTATTCTCCTTCTTAAAGGATTTGCGCCAAGAAGGACCATGAGATGTGTAATCTCGACGGTAACCGTTCTGTGCGTGTGGTCGTTCACCTATGTCCCCCCTTTGCATTCGGAAGTCACTTCTGTGCTGAGGGTTAGGTTGATCTTTAAAGGAAGCAGAGGAAGGATGTTCCCTTTCATACCTCATAGAATTTGGCCTTTTGTCAGACCAAGATGGCTTGGGGTGGCTACGCCATGGGTTAGTTTTCTGAAACCTGTATGGTTCATGACTATCTTGAGGTCGATGGGATCTCCAGGGAGTTCTTTCGGTGTCCTTTGAGCCACCATCATAGGCTCCTTCTAATCTCAGAGGCAAATGTTTGGTGTCAATGTTGAATACAGTACTCGGCTCAGGATTCTTTGGATTAATCTCTTTATGTTTTGCAAACCCCAACGATGCCAGTTCACGTAGGTGTTGGCTGGTGGAGTTGCGCGGGTTGGCCAAAATGCCAAGATGACTGCTAGTAGCAGGATGGAGGTTTTTGATAAAAAGTGTTTTGAAGTTCAAGTCTTCCTCCATTCCTGGTTCATTTCTAGAGCCGAAGTAGGCTCGAAGAAGGCGTCGGTAATACACCTGAGGATCTTCATGTCGGGCTTGCTTAATAGCAATAGCTGCATTAAGTCCACATTGGGAGACAGTATCACTGTATTCCCGCTCTAGAGCATCGCATAGCAGGTCATAATCATCTCTGATTATGCTGGGTTGTCGTTCAATGAAATTGCTAACATCACGACTCGAGGTTAATTTGATAAGATATAACTTATCATGGGTTGTTGACTGTGGATACCTTTGCAGGTAAAAGCTGATGTCCTTTAAGTAGCTGGTGTTATCATGAGAACCACCAGGACTAGGATCAAAGCGCGTGATGTTACGTGCTATTTTATCCAAATCTCTCATAGAAGGTCTTTGTGATGCGTTTTGACCTAGAGGGGAAGAAGGCAATGCGTTTGCAACCACTTGTGAGGAGCTTCTGTGCGAATATTGTGCTCTCAGTGGTTCAGGTGGGAGGTAGGAATGGAGCACAGCGGGTGGCGGCTCCTGCTCCTTGGGAAGGATTGCGTCCCTTTTTGTTTGCTGGTAAAAGGCATCATGGGAGGTGTGTGTCTTCCCTATTTCAAAAGAATAATCAAGATCTCTTTTAACCTTGGCTAATTCTTTCTCATGTTTTTCTTGGAGGCGTTTAATGTTGCATGTTTTGTTTTCAGCAACAACCAATTGATGACGTAAGTGTTGGTTCACTTGTTGTTCCTTCTCTAGATGTCTCTCAAGAATTTTGTTTTTAGATTTTAGGTCATCATTCTCATCCGTAGTTTGGGAGAGCAAAGTTTGTGTTTTGTTTTGATCTACTCGTGCTTCTTCAAGCCATTGTTGAGCAGTAGTGAGCTCTTGCTCACATTGCAGGAGGGATTGTTTTAATTCATGATTTTCATTTTCTAAATCCTCCTTTTCTGTTTGAAAATCAGCGGCTAATTCACTGGATTTGGCTACTGATTCTGCTTGATCCCGTTTTGACATCTCCAGGAGGTGTTCAAGAAGGTTATTTTTTTCTTGTAGTTGGGTGTTTTGTTGTTTGCGGGTATCTAATTTTTTATTGGCTCTCTCTAGTAGTTGGTGTGTTTGTTTTAATTGGATGGACATTATCATCGCCATTCGTCCCAGCATTTTCATCTTATCCTTTTCTTTCAAGGACTGGGTTAGGGCGTCAGCAGTGAAGTCTATTAACAGATTGTCAAGTTCCTTCACCGTGGATCCCTGGATTTCTGTCATGTATCCAGGAATAAAAGCTTGGGTCAGCTCATTTAATGCTTCTTCAGTGGTGACCTGGATATCTATGCTAGGGTCAGTGGCCATGCTGGTATTCGGGTTTTTCAACTCACTGGTTGGCTCCATCTTACCAGTGTTTTGGTTACTGAGGTTGGTCAGCAGTTCTCTAGAATTGAGTGGTTCTCAATTAATCACAAAAAGTTTACTTCTTCCTTATTGTATCTTTATACAGGTGAGGAGGCACCTAATCAATTATTTAATTCAAACGCTTCTTTAACTAGAGTAGATCAAATAAATTAAATTCTTTATGGAAGTTTTTTCTAAAAGAAAAGTTCTATACCCAATATGGCAATCAAAGATAACAGGTAAAAATCAATCAAATAGAATAAGCTAAAAAAAAAATTGCAGAGGTAATTTAGTCCACTCAAAAGAAATTCAATAATAGTTTGCAATATCAAGGTATTTGCAGTCTATATTCAAAGATCAGCAGTTACTTATGCATTAATTTTAACTTAAAAAAAAAACTCATTAAAGTCATATAATGTATGATTCAATCCAAAGTGAGTAAATAGGATTAATTGTGACTAGTCATAAGCAAAACAACGTTTGTTAACAATTAAGGCTATTTAGATCCAACTATGAGATGCACTGGGCCTGCTCTGCTGGAATTCCTGCTTTCTGACTCAGTTAACCAAATCGGCCATTGGGTGGAGGCAGAGAGTATCACTCGGATTTTAGTTCCGTTTATGGACGACAGGGCGCTCTGGGAGGCGCTGTAAGACGGTGACGTCAGCACCGACAACTTTGGGCACGCCCCTTGAAAGGCGCTCGCTGCAGGTAAAGTTTTAGGTCAGTTGCGCTCTGGCTGCGGATCAGAGCATTTAATTCATACACTTAAATTAGCAGGGCGGCTACACGCTTTGGGCTCCAAGGCCTAGAAACAGTTCAACGTTTGAACTCAACAGTATCAAGTCTTAACAACTTCGGATCATTTATTTCCCACTTTGCATTGCACAGTGGGCAACTTCAACGTTTTCACTATTTAACCGGTTTTCTTCAATAACAATAGAGTCCGTATGACTCACCAAGATAATGCGCAATAAACGTCACTCTTCCCCTGTCTAACGGTTTATTTGAACAGTTTATAGGGAGCTGGGTAGCTAGTCCAGCTGCTCTAAAGGGAAGGTCTGGATCAGAGGTGAATTAACTGGAACACGCAGAGAATCGGCTTAATCCAGGGCGCAGCCCGTAGTTCTGGAACACGCAGCAACCAAGGAACTCGCCAACAAGGCCTTTAATTTCACACATGCATACGGCGACGCTCAGTTATAACAATGTTTGCAAACACGCTTCAATCAAAACAATATTCTTCTTCTACGTATTTCTGACTTTGTCAGCAACGCTTAATTATCTGCGCGCCCCTCTCGGCTGGAGGACTTGCGCGGCGCGGACTTAAACAACAACACTCCACAGCGCACGGCCGTGTCCACTCGTTTTATTGTAAACCAACTAAGCTTCAGATCAAGCTTTTTCGAAAGTCAAACAAGAAATGCACCAACAACTGATTCTATTCAACCGAACTATGGTTCGCAACGTTCTCAGACAAGCAAAGGTATGAAATAGCGCCTCACACGAGGCACCAATAATATGTAGCGGATTCAAATTATTAATAGTTTGATATTAATGCAAAACATTAATATACCTCGAAGTTGGGGCACCAGGTTTGTTTTAAAGCTGAAACCACGCTTGTATTAATCTAGTAAAAGCCAGATATCAATTCAATGAGTTACCACTCATGAACAACAATAACCACTTTCTTGTGATAAAACCAAATCAGTCTCTTATGCCGTGAATTCTTGTCGCGGTTCAGTGACCTCTGTTTAAATCTGAAGAACAATGCACACAAAACCAGATTCCTTTTAACGTTTTATTAATCTAACACTACTGGATATATGAAAAACATAATATGGAAATACTCAAATAAACAGAATAGAAAATGAGAGAACGATCAGAATGAGATGATGAACAGTGAATGAATCAATGAGTGAAGACACAAAGAATGGTCAAGACCTGAGTGTGTGATGGCTTTGATCAAGAGAAAAGAGTATTTGTCTCTAACTAATTCAAATCTAAGGATAACTAATCAATTTGGAATGTTCAATTTTAGCGCTTTGAGAAACACCAGAATTCTCAGAGGATTAGAGATGTTCGTCTTGCCTTAGTTTGGAGCTGTAGCCGCTGTGCAGCGTTTCCCGTTACCGGTTCGGTTGAGCAGGCGTGCCCTCTCTGGTCCAGGTGCCACGGCCTCTGGGCCAGGAATCGTCGCCCGCGATTGATGAGGACGGCTCGGGTTCAGCAAAGTAACAGTTAGCCAGGCTGGACTTCCAAGGTGTTGCAAAGCGTCAGCGCTACTAAACTAGCCCAAAAAGCAAACAGGCTGGAATCTAATTTAATTGGTTCGATCAAAAATAGCGAGTCAATTAAGGACTGATTGTAATAGTTTCATTTTCGCGGAGTTTCTTGATGACTTTCTAACGTTACAAAAATCGTTGTTCGTTCGTGTTTCTAAGTTTAACTTAGGTTTACAAAATTTAAGGACAAAGGAAAATTAAAGAAAAGTAATGCGGCGCAAAAAGGAAAAAGTGAAAGAAGTTTGAAGTTAGAGGGAAATCCGTTTTGCCTTGGGTGTCACTGGTTTAAATACCTCTGGGGCAGTGGTCACTGCAGGGCGGAGAAATGACTTCAACCAGTGGTGAAGAGTTCCGCCTCTTCAGATCAGGAATCAAACTATTTGATTTGGATCGCTCCTAAATCTGGGATAACTAAGCTCTTCTCTTTTCATCAAGCTCAGAGTTCCATCACACCATAACACAATAAACATGTAATGATCACTTTGACACTCAAACACTAAAACATACACGAATAATAAATGCAAGCAAAATCTAATTCTAAATGACCTAATCTGGACATTACTAATTAACCAATTGTAACACTTAAAAATGTGATACAATAATGAGGATACCGAATTGTAGCTGGTGGAAATAGTCCATGTGTATGTTGCACAGATTAAAAGAAGTAAAGAAGGTGAGTCTCTCTATTTCAACTTTGTGCCTACACACAAAGGAGAGCATGGTGATGAGTTGAAGTCCCTTTGTACTTTAAGAATTTCCTGGCAAATCTGTAGATCAGGCATTAAACATCACACAGGAACCAATCTAATATCAAATGAAAACATTTTGTCCACAGAATACAATGACATCAGTTTAATGGAAGTTGAAAGTTCTGGTGCATCTGAACCAGAACCTGTATCCAAATGAAGTCTCTCGTTCTCTTTGATGAGCACATTCCACATTTTATGGCTGGTGGTCCCAGTTCTGGGAGAGACAGCTTCTTGGTGATAAATGTGACAGCCTCTCCTTTTGGCATGATAAGCAGAGGTAGAATCCTGAGGGATTTACAGGTAGATCAACAAAGTGGACTCATGGTTCTTTGATATGGACATTTGAGATGTTGGCGTCAATTGGTGCCTGTGGTGATAGAAGCCAGTCTCCTGTTGTGGAGAAAGATTCAGGGTCCCTTATCTCTGGGGACTGAAAGGGACATAGGGGCTCTTCAAAGGAGGGAGTTAAGTTCACATGTAGGTCAGGTTACCTCAGTCCAGACGTGGATTGCTACACCCACCGCTCTAACATCTGATACAACATTTTGGCTTCACATAATTCTGTGATTATGCGTCGCGGTTTAATTAATATAATTTGAATGCGCAAGTAAAGACGTAGAGCGCAGTCCATCTGCGACTACAGCCGCTTATTTAGGTTTTAAACTTCCACAACTTGTTAATGAATGTTTTCCAATTGTCGTAGATTTTACGTAAGTAACCGTAATAATCATAGGAATTTGTTTTACAGCAGTTGTCGAACGTAATTTTGACAGGACCCCAGAAATCAGCAGATCTACAGCACGCATTACAGCAACATGTTTGTTCCTACGTGTTTACTCTGTGTCTGCAGAACTGCTGTTTGACTAGTTTTGACTGTGCGTGTCATTTTAACTGAATGAGTGGCTGATGTGACTTATTCGACCCGTGTACGTTTCAACATTTTGATTTCCCATCCGTCCATCCAGCCACTTTCACCGGCGTCTTCGTTTCTCTTCCGATGAGCGGCAAACGGATTTTAATCAAAACACCGCCTTTTAAACCAATAAAACAGGCAAAAATATTTGTTTTTTACAAAAAGACATGGAATTGGGGGTAATATGTTTTTATTGTTTAGAGACAAATGGAAAACACAAAAAGTCAGTCTCTCGTTACCTCTGCTTATAATTTGATGGAGACATCAAACTCTTACACAAACACGTGATGTGTTTCGGAGTCATGTGTCCAGACAGAGAGTGACCAATACACAAATGTATGGATGCGCAAATGTAGGCTACGAGAGGAACGGGGGAGTGGCGCACTAGATGTAGGGAGAATGTGTTTTGACTGTGCGTGTCATTGTAACTGAATGAGTGGCTGATGTGACTTATTCGGCCTGTGTACTGTATGTTTCAAAACTTTGATTTCCCATCCGTCCATCTATCTGCCTTCACCGGCTTCTCCTTTCTCTTGCTATGGGCGGCAAACAGATTTGAATAAAAGCACCGCCTTACAAACCAATAAACCGAACAAAAATATTTTTTAACAAAAACACATGGGATTGGATTTAAAGCTGTTTTTTTCGTTTAGAGAAAAACGAAAAGCAAAAAACCTCTGCTTTTAATTTTTATTCGAAGCTCATCCATTGATGGGTTGCGGGGCAGCAGTCTTAGCAGAGAGCTTCAGACTGCTGCTCAAATGAAACACGAGATCGAATGATATGTGATGTGTTTCGTACTCAGATGACTTGGATCTAAGTTCGACCAAGCTTTTGTTTGTCTCATGTTTGCTCACAGTCGCAAAGGCAAACTTCACATCCCTCCCCTCCGCCATAGAGGCGCATAGAAATGCTAATGTGTTGCTACCACTCGATCAACATGTGAGAAATACTTCAGCTCCGAGACAAAGCTCCGTGGGAGACTGGGCAGCATAAGGCGGCGTGATCAACTGCAGGTCTAAGACTCATTAATGCAGCAAGTAGTTTGTTCTACATGTTTACTCTGCAAGAGTAAACCTATGTATTTATCGTAGCTTTCTGATCTAAGGTATTTGTAGCACTTTGACATTCGTTTAAAATATGCAGTGCATTTTAAAATGAAAATACTATTATTATTATTTATTACCTTTATTGTAAACACAGTATTAATTGCACAATTTGGACTGGCGAAGATTTGCGCTTCTTCCATAATAATCATGGATAATCAAGGAAGAAACTGCAGTTCATAGATGTTATTCAGGGACGGTTTGATAAAGATTCAGTGTGTTTTTCAACTGAACTGTCAGCCAAGGTCGTGCATTGTCAAATGAATGCGCCTGTCAGCGGGGAAGACAGCAACTCTATTCAGTCGCTCTTCAGTCGCTGCTGCCGTCTCCTCCCCAGTTCACACACCTTAACACTAGGACTACTGCGTTTTCTAAATATACCAGTTCCTACTACAAGGTGTTCCTACGAAGTTAACCAGCTGTTTAT